>NC_137227.1:5547827-5590327 GCF_949987685.1 Ammodytes marinus
GTTTTGGTGAGTCTATTCCTGTCTAGACATATGACATTTGACGCAATGTGTGTCAAATGCACCAAATACCTTGGAGCCAGCTGTTATGCCTTTGATGTTGTTGCTTGGATGTGTTTTCCGCCAGCTTTGTGCATTCTAGTCAACATGGGGTGTTGTTTCAAATTAAAAACAGATTAAATATGAAAATAATTCAGTTTCCTAATAACAGAGACCAAGGACTGCTGTTCATAGTCACCTTTTCTTCTTCTTAGTTTAAAGTCAGTCTTTCCACAGGTTAAGAGAATGTGACAAATAATAAGCATCTCAAAGTCAAACATTTATGATTAATTAATGGTTTGTTTTAATTTGTCATTTTAAAACTGTTTTTCCCTTCCCTCAGATGTCAACAGAGGTCATACAGCAGGCTCCATTGGCATTGGTAATATTCTACTCATGACATCAATTCATATTGATCCAGTGGTGCAACAAGCACAATAATACAGGTTGTAAATACACAGTTTTCCCAGATAAAATGTAAAGTAGTTTTCTTCTATATCTCAGCACACAGTCTACGGTAGTGAGATGCATTCTTGGTATGTGATGCTGTGCTATGCCATTGAATACAGATTGTGTTCCGTAGACAGTTATATTGCTACAACATTTTCCATGTTTTAATTATCAAACCTGTTGGGTGAATATAGCTTCCTTTACATGTTACATATTCATTGAAATACAAATAAAGTGATCTTAACATGAGAAAACACTGCGATTGAGTAGATGCATGCGTGTGTGTGTGTGTGTGGGCCTGTGTGTGAGTAAGTGTGTGCTTCAGAAGGCTGCCTTAGGTTCTTGCACAGAGTAATTTCCGTTCTGATAAGAAATTAATTGAATTCTGGTTGAAACACATAATTCCTCCTGTCTGTCTTCTGACACAAAACTTCTGGGCAAATATGAACGGGCTGAACTTAGGCAACAGTATTCCTTAAGAAAAATTAACAGTTGTTCTCAAAATCTCACCATTTTATTATCATCATGAGAGAAAGAAAACATGAATGCATTGTGACAGAGGGGCAAAGAAACATAATATGAACTGGCTCAGCTGTACTTTGACCTCCTCCAATCTGGTGAACTCAGCCCAAGAGCCAATCCTAACCTTTAAGTGGTCAATGACTGTGAGGACCGCCTGAAGCCAGTGGAGGACTGTTTCCAAGACAGAGGAGACGGCCATTCTCCTATGAAACCTTAGTATTTTTGTGTGAACCAACGTAACCTTGTAATACCCCTTACCTTTACACAATAAACCCTTATTTTCCTTTGGTACTGTTTTATCAAACTAACACATGATTCATCAATAAAAGCACTTCACACTTCCTCTTGTGAACTTGGGTCAAAATCAACGGTTAAATGGGTCACAAATACTCACATACATTTGTTGGTCCCTGGTCTGACAGTTCGGGCAGCCATCACAGTCAAACAGCTCACAAGCTGATGTCCTGTCTCCACCGTGACAAGCCAGACGATCTCGCTGATTGCTGATTGCTGATTGAAGTGGTGTTTGAGGTGCAGCAGTTGGACAGACAGTCAATCTTGTTGGTATGTAATTATTCACAAGTGTGGACAAGGAACTAAGGCAAAAGGTTGTCAGTGTCCATGCAATCAAGTAGTATAGAAAGAAGGAAAAATAGACCGAGAGCGATTGTTTTCGGCAAAACAGTGAATGGGTTAAATTACTTCTTCTAAACTACTCTTCTTCAGATTCAGTTTATCACAGGATTGCCGTAGCTTGTCAATTTGTGTGCTAGTGGGCATGAGTGTTTGAGTGCCCAGCTAACTACTGTTGATATCGACAGTGTTTTGCCTCTGCAGTGCTTTACACTGTATCGACTCATTAGAAGGCCTATTCAGTTTTCCAATAGGTCATGTTTGGCAAAACATTTCAAAGCCTAGAACGACCCCTACTTTGTATCAGTTGGACAGCACGGTTACAGTTTCTCTTGTGATTATCCTTTTGCGGCATTTCAATGGTTTGAGTGGTTGCTATTGATTCAATGCTACAGCAGGCACACCGTCGATACTTTCAGATAGTTTTCCCTCAATTAGTTGGGATAGCTGGATCAAATGTGTATCGATTCTGCAGTGTACGGACAGTGATTGTATTGTGTGTAATCAGGTGGCTTTTCAGCTACATAGTGCATAGTATAGGTTTATACACTATTAATACCACTATCATTTACATACATTGTTCTTGATTTGTCCCTACAGGTAATCGTAGTTGCATACCATTGCATTTAAGAAGTGAACAATGAAATTTGTAACACTCTTAGGGGAAAATGGAGGCCACCTTCTTGACAGTCAATTCCACCACCTTGTTTTTGTAGAAAATGAGACAGAAAGGGATTTTTCACCTCCCAGGAATTGCACTTCAAACCAGATCAGTGGCACACAATAGGAAAGTGCCAACAGGGCTGTGTGTCGCCCCCCTCCCCTCCCCTTTTTAATGTCAGAAAGCATTGATTGTGAGATTGTGAGCAGGAGCCCAGAGGCCTTTTTCAGGTTTTGTTTGTGTCTCAACAAAGACATGAAAATACAAAAACCTGACAGTGTATTTAAAAGTCAGAACTGAGGAGAGGAGGGGTTTTGCATGTGTGTGTGTTTGAGTGTGTGGCAGACCGTGTATGGACAGTAAGGGAAAGTATATGGTAGAATGACTTATTTTTATGTTTATTTGGGTTGGACTCGGAGAGTCTTTGAAGCTTCAGAACACAGTTGGAAAGCCAGGAGTATGTTGCCTCATATATTGTATGTAAATCATGACTCCTCTGTATTTGCTGATATTTTTGGCTTTTAGTCTGCATCGAGAAACAAATACATTAAGACACTTAAGGTGAATGTAATCTGGAATACTCTGGGACAATGTCCTCTGCTGCAATACTCTAGCTATATCGGATACATTTATTCTCATAGAAAGCTGCTTAGGGTCAAATGTGACACCTTTTCTAACTGAGGGCAGACAAAATGTTTCTTGTGATATGTCTGTCTTCGTTAGGACTTGCATCGGTAAAAGCACAGGACGTCACACACACATTAATCTGAATTTCTGCAGGAGGAGCTCCTGCTTGGCGTTGGATTTAATCTCATTCTCAATCAACAGGGAGTAATCCTGTAGATTATAGACCCCTTACTCCAGTACACACACACACACACACACACACACACACACACACACACACACACACACACACACACACACACACACACACGTACACACACACACACACACACACACACACACACACACACACACACACACACACACCAACCCACACACGCACGCACACACACACACACACACACACACACACACACACACACACACTGCACGTTATCAACAGCATCTTTATGAAATGTGACAATCCCCTGTGAGGGACACTGCCCCGCAGAGTTAGCCCACATGACACCAGCTGAGTTTAGAAATGGACACAACACACATATATGCACACACAATCTCACAATCATCAGTAATGGATACTCTTGTATGATGTATTGCTAACACTGATGCATGCATCCCTTCACACAGATGCACATCTTAGTGCAGCATTTGACCCAAGAGCGACCTCGCTTAACATATTGCTGATTTTGCACGAGTTGAGATACAGCTACACACTAGTACGCTCTAACACAAATGCATGCACATTATAACAGTAAGACGATTAAGTGCTCTGTTTTAATCTGTCACGGTGTCAGTCATAAGACAAACAAATGAAATATGCTGACTTTCACTGCATGTCAGAATGATTTTAGGATTAAATATGTGTGTGTGTGTGTGTGTGTGTGTGTGTGTGTGTGTGTGTCTGTGTGAGAGTGTGTGTTGTGTAATCACATGTAATCTGTAATTATATAGGCACTGGATATGGGACACATATAATCCATGTGACCTGGTAAAGAGAGCGATAGGCCCGCATATACATTTAGATTGTATCATCAGTGAGAACTCCAGACTCAAAGGAGTACGATTAATAACATCTTATTAAAAATGAAATTTGCATAATGTAGCTGTATAGAGGGGAGAAGGGATAAATGTTTCTGACACTTTTGGGTCTCTCTGTTCTGCTGAACAAGTGTGTTTTTATATCTTTTTTTCTTTTCTTGCAATTAGGTTATACAAATGCTTTACATATATTTGCAAACTAGGCTACTGGGGTTTCTGCCAGGACAACTTGGTTGGTATAATCATAACCATTCAAAATGAATTATACACTTTAAAAAAAACATCTTAAATACAACTTATAATTTACAGTTGCCTACCCACCCAACCATACAGGCCTGTTCACAACAAGTTTCACAGCGACGTGAATCTGCATGTCTTTTCAAAAACTTTGGTGAGTCAGGGACTATTGCAGGGCTAGTTGGTGAACTACTTTAGTTGTATCCCCTCTATTACTTTGTTCACCATTGCACCCACATTTGTTAATAATAGTCCAATAGGTTATTATTAGGAAAACTAATGAAAGAACAAAAAGAAAGCTATCCAAGCTAACAAGCTCGCCACTGGTCAGTTGTCAAACTCAGTAGGTGGTTGGCCTAGCTTGGTTGCTAATTGGGCAATAACTTTCTACAATCGACTCCTGACCATAGAATGTATATAAAAGCTCCTGACTCATGTTTGCAAACCATTTTGCTTTTGAGACACTGTCCCAACAGACAACAAAGGCAATAAAGAAAGATGGCTCCTTCAGTTTGAACTGTTTGCCTTTTCACTGTCAAGATGATTAATAGCTAATTTGTTGGTCATAGTTTCCCAAAGTTGAACTCCAGCAATTTCACTAACAGCTATTAGCCTATTGAGCAAAGTATTGAAATATACAAATGGTGTTCACAGCACAGTAATGACTGATGCACAGAGAAAGAAACACGTGTCTATTCATTTTAACTGGTATCCAGACTATCGACTCGACTGCTATTCAGAGAAATGAATTATTAAATGAAGACGGCAACAACTTGGTACCACCCTGGCAACCACCAGTTAACACCATAGCAACTGCCCCTAACATTGGAGCACCTGCCTATCAAAACATTCCCAGTTGCTTGCAAACATGTCAACTAATTGTCAACTCTATTCAGTTATTAGACTTTAACCTCACACTGTTCCTCCTTGGTAAGCGAAATAAAACCAGGATGAACCATGATGCATCTGGATGGTTTAACATTGGATTGAGATCAGAGTGTCACTATCCTTCCAAAGTTCTGTGTGTGTGTATGTGTGTGTGTGTGTGTGTGTGTGTGTGTGTGTGTGTGTGTGTGTGTGTGTGTGTGTGTGTGTGTGTGCGTGTGTGTGTGTGTGTCCTAATGGTTAATCACTGTGATACTTACAGCTCCTCTTTTACCCTACTTCTCCCCTTCATATTTCCTTAACCAGATTTGTGCTCAGTCAAACAGACTCCTGATGAGCAGGTCACCAGCCATGCATGCAGGCTGTGACCAACTTCACATACCAGTCAATGTAGCCTCCGCTCATTCATCTTGTCGCACCAAAGACATGTCAATTACACTTCATTTGCTCGTTGTCTAGAAGCAAAGTTGTCTGCAGCTGAGGTCATCTCGTGTCAGCGTAATATCCATACGTATATCCAGTCTTTTATATTCCTCTTCTTATCCTCTCTTTCTCCCCTGTAAAGAAATTATATGTATACTTTAAAAATGTAGTGTGAATGTAATGCTATATAAATGTAATATGCAAGGTTGCTCGCGTGCACAGACTAGTACAGACGATTCAGAGTTTTTATGTGTTTGCATTTGCTTTTGATTGAACCGCTGCAAAGATGTTATATGATAAAAACACAACATTTAAGCAAATCATGTGATGTGACATATATAGATACATACATATATAACACATGTTTTAATATAAACAGATTCACAGCCTTGTGATATTTGAATTTACACTAAGCTAAACTCGTAATTGCTGTTTGTTTACCCATAAGCCAGTGGCGCAAATAATGTACCCATAGTTAGGCTTTGGTCTGTCTGTAGGCCTATGTCTTAGTATGCTATTAATATATGTCTCATTTTTTGACTGTGATATTGACTGTAATTCTTTTGAATGACCGTGACAGGGCGCCATCTTGGCTCCGCTGCACTTCGTTGGACTGGAGCCAATATGGCAGATGGCTGCTCGTCTGCAGGGTTTGGATTCCTGCAGGGGCCTCTAATACAGCAAACACACACACAACCAGGGAGGAGGAAGATGCTGCCCGGAAGAGGATGCTGATATTTATTGTCACTCTCTTTAAAAATCACCTTTCATTCTCTGCAACATGTTGTCCTCCTTTTTTCTGTTTTCCCCTGTTTGTGTGTCTTATCCCTTTAACTTATTATAAATAAGATGTTCTAAATTCTCATCGCAGCACATTTGACATTTTCAAACAATTTTGCTGACGCTCCGATCAGAGGCACTTTCACACATTCTTGTTCTCCAATCGGTCTCTGACGCTGAACACGCAAAATGATGAGTTTCAGGAACAGAAGATTACTTTACAACTTTGCTGTGCATCCCCCAAAAAATTTCAATTATCTTCTGTCAAAAAAAAAATAGATAGGAAAATGAAGAATCGCTGAGCATCCAAATAAGAATGACATGTTTTATTTTAGATTAGCTTTGGGTTTGGTATTGGAGAGTCACTTCAGGCTGAAGGAAATAATCTGAAGAAAACTGCCTCTGCACCAGACAGGGAGAGGATATTAGCATTTTCCAACGTATGTTTCCTATTCATATTCCATTTTTTGTTTTCTTAATCACTCCATATTTCTACCGCTTTTTTGGCTCTTCTCCTTTCTCAATTTTATTCAATTTAAAAAGCTTAATTGGCGTAACTGTTTAAAAAAAAACAGTGTTGCCAAAGCATGACATATTTTACATTGAATACTCTGTTACGGCTAATTATGAGTCTCTCATGTCTACGTGTCCAATTCTCGTCTCCATCTCGCCTTCTCTACTGGAGCAACAGTATGTATACACCCGGTCGCCATGGCAACGGGAGGAGGCCACATGAGCGGGTGGATGAACAAAAGAGCCAGAGACCCTCATCCGCAGAGAGAGAGAGAGAGAGGGAGAGAGAGAGAGAGAGGGAGAGAGAGAGAGAGAGAGAGAGAGAGAGAGAGAGAGAGGGAGAGAGAGGGAGAGAGGGAGAGAGGGAGAGAGAGAGAGAGAGAGAGAGAGAGAGAGAGAGAGGGGGAGAGAGAGGGAGAGAGAGGGAGAGAGAGAGAGAGAGAATCAGATTTCATTTTTAGGCGAGGGGTTCGGTGTGTGTGGAAAGATGAGGAGGTGGTGGAGGGAGGAGAGGGGGGGCTGGATAAAGCGTAGGTGAGGTGAGTTCATAAAATGGAAAAGAGAGAGAAAGAGAGATGGAGGAGAAGGGGGAAGGGAGATGTGGTTAACAAAGCAAAAAAAATATATATATAGAAAAGGTTTCTGTGAATTAAAATGAAAAGCTCTAAAAAAATAGCACCATGCATTATGTAAAAAAAAAACGGCAGCCGTCTCAGACTTAGAGATCATTTCCATATCACTTTTAGGTAGGAAAGATTGGACGTCATTTCATCAATGTTGAGAGAACAGTTCAAAGGTATTTCATTGTACTCTTAATAAAGAATACAACATCATTTGAAGGCAATTTCTTAATAATAAATACATAAAAAGGTTTTCGGTATCAATTTATTTCCTGCTTCTATATCACTTGCTCCATGTTAGTCACATGTCAACCAAGTAGTGCACCAGCAGCATGTACAGTATGTAATGTAGGCCATCGGTGATATGTGATAAGAGAGTGGGGGTGTTGCTGACAGGAGTGTGTGTGAGTTGAGCCCACACTGACACGACCATGTGTAACACTGGAAAAAGCCTATAGAGCTGCCAACCTGAAGGCTGCAACCCCCTTAATATCAGAGGACAAGGGGGTTCATTTTGGTTTTATAATATAGAAGATGTTGCTGTGGAAAGCAGAGGAGATATAGAATAAGACAGAATAATACACTTTAAAGATGCTTTTCTCTTCTGTCCATATTGTAGTTCATTCTTTGTGTAGCCAAATGACAGGCGGGATTCTTCTCCAAAGCGTGTGGGCCCAGTACAATGCTCCTGCCATATGAAATCCATTCAAAAAGCAACTGGACAATGAACACTTTGACAGCTAAAATCACAGTGACTACAGTGTATGCTTACATTCGCTACATTACTTCACAATGAGGTTAGCACGCTGCCTCAAAATTAGATACAGCAGTTCCCAATATGTTGGGAATGCAAGCGTCCGTGTGAGAGCAAAACTAATGAAGTGTTTTGATGTGATAATTGAATGAACACAAAGGCACTGGCTGTATCATAACATACCTACACTGTGTGGTGTGATATAATCATCTACAGAATGAACCCTTCCTTTAATAGGCCACCTCGGGGCTTCTTGCAATTACTGCAGCTGTAACAAGAAAAACAACTAA
This sequence comes from Ammodytes marinus, assembly GCF_949987685.1. NCBI lineage: Eukaryota > Metazoa > Chordata > Actinopteri > Uranoscopiformes > Ammodytidae > Ammodytes > Ammodytes marinus. Next base: position 5,556,297 of record NC_137227.1, read on the forward strand.
ATGTGTCATCTTACTACTTTAATCAGCATCTTCAGACAAATTGCTTGGCTTGTAATTACGTTGGCCTTGTTTGACGCTCATTCTCATTCGCTCTCGAAAAAAATATGCTGCAACATATAGTAATAATTAGGCGGAAAAATATCACACTTGGGAAAATGTCAAGTTGTTTTCCACTGCGAGACCTCCTCTTCACTGTTTTTGCTCTGTTTCATTAGCTCTTTTTTTTCTTACATGAAAAAGCATAAATTTTGTTTTTCGTTTCTCACTTCAAGATTTTCTTTTTCAGCTTTCTGTGTTCACTTTATTTTTGGTACCCAGCATGTTACCTCTCTTAATAGTCCATAAAATGATTAACCCGAACGCTCCAATCGAGTCCATTAACCTTTAAAGTCTCTGATTAGCAGTTGAGCTAGTGGCAAATGCGCTTCTATTAGCCTAAGTAAACGTATAGAGTGCTGATCCTTTGCAGAATATACAGACGGACCCTTCAGGGCACTACAGGGAGAACCATATTCAATTATCCTGCCTATTAAAACTTTTCAGGAGTGTGTGTGTGTGTGTGTGTGTGTGTGTGTATCTCTCTAAGCTAAAACAGGACAGCTTTATGCAAATATAATTACACCAATTAAGCGCCGAGGGGCCTCGGAAGGGGATTTTGGGTGGAAAGACTGGCAGCAGTTGCATGCGAGGGTGTGTGTGTGTCAGCGTGTGTGTAGGTGTGTTTGCATGGCAGAGCGTGTGTGTGTGTGCCAGTGTGGGTGTACTTGTAAATGTGGCTTTATGAGAACCAAATTTTATGTTTTAACCATCGAAGCAAGGATATTTTTTAGAAACTGAGGACATTTCGGCTGGTTCTCACTTCGAGACAGGCCCTTAAAAGAGCTGTTTGAGGGTTAAGACTGTAGGTTTTACGGTTCAGGTATGAATTAGGTTAAGGTTAGGGTTAGTATAAGATTTGGGGTTAGGCAATTAGTTTTGATCGTTAGGGTTAGGGTAAGGGGCTAGGGAATGCAAGATGTCAAGTATAGACTTTCAAACGTGTGTGTGTGTGTGTGTGTGTGTGTGTGTGCGTGTGTGTGTGTGTGTGTGCGTGCGTGCGTGTGTGCCAGTGGGTAAAGTGGTTATAGAGCCGGTTCCTCAGCGAGTGTCTGTGCATGTATATACGAGTTGATGTGCACATGTGTGGGTGTTGACATTCTGGGAACACTCTTCTTCACACCCTCTCCTCCATCCCCCCATCACCATCACCCCATCCCCCCCAAAGACTGTGCTTCCCCGTCTGTCTGTCTTCAGGGAGCAGAAGGAGCTCAAAGGGAGAAGCTCGCATTGGTAGAGGCTCCATGTTTGGAGGAGCCATGTAGGAAGGGATGGGGACATGGAGAAAAATGTAAGCCGGAATACATGAGATGGTATATGGATGAAAGTGAGAGTTAATGAGGGAAGCCCAGGAGCAGATCAGTTGCCACTTTGCATGATCATATGATATTACCTCACCACTGCCATCGCCTCTGCCACCTCATTGAAATAAGAAATCTTGAAGAGGATATAATGTTGCGGCGGAAGAAATGAGTCTTACAAGCGTGTAAACTAAACATTTGTGGACTATTTTATGATTTTATATCTGTTTTTATTCTGTTCTGTTATTTTCCATTCCCCCGCTGCTTGTTAATTTGAGGCGGTACCGTATTTTTATTCAACTCTTTATAATTTATAACAAAAGTGGGATGTAAATACAGACAAGCTTACATAGATGGACTGGCTGAATACAATGAAATGACAGGGAATGAAGACATAAAACCCATGTGTTATATCCCTGGATGAACATTCATCACTCCACACAGTGTATCTGTTGAATGGCTGGGGTCATCTAACCTTGATCAAGGCTATTGTAGCCATGAATTGAAGGGGATTTCTTATTGTAATGTTCCTTTTTCTATTTTGTTTTAACCAAGTAGGAAGTTTGAGCACATTAATTTTTTTACATTAATCATGTTTGAACTTTGTGTATGTTCAAGTCTTGTGTGACACAAATATATGCATGACCAAACTGGGAAGGATAACACCATCATAGATAAGATATGGAGATGCTGGGGATTGAACCCAGGACCTCATACATGCGAAGCACACGCTCTACCACTGAGCTACATCCCCTCTTTTCAATTCATTTAATTAACCTAGTTAACCCATCCACCCATCCCTACCATTGTAGTGAAGATTGTCTTGAAGAAGCTGAAAACGTATGTTAAGCACCACACAACATAATTAGAGGTTTGACACATAGCATGTTCATGTCTGTGCATTAACTAGAGTGGTAGAGATGATGGGGATTGAACCGTGGACCTCATAGATGCAAAGCATGCACACTGTCAATGAAATATATTCCTCTGGATTAAGTTCTATTCTATCATTATAAAACTCTTCATAGAGAGGGAGCCTTGTGAACGCAGCCAGAACTGTGTGGTTTAGATGTATTCAGTGTGGAGCATGGGTTTGGTGGAGGTGCAAAGGATACAGCTGAATTCATGGGGGATATCAGTGCAAAAAAAAAGGAATAATAAAAACTAAATAGTGTTAAACAGAGGTAGTAAGAACGGTTCATCGAGGTCGAGTATGGAACTTGGTATTGCTACCACATCGCTCTAATGTCAAATAATGCTAAAAGCTGCATGTGTAAAAGCACTGCCAGTATGGCTCTGAATGTTTTCTTATCAATTTACGCCTTGAGAAACGCTCAGGACAAGCTGTCATATGGGATAGAGACATCTAAGGGAGCGAATGACCGGCTCAACTGATGTAATGTGTCTTGACATTTCGTGGCGATTTTTATCTCCCTCTTTCCTCCTGAACAGATCTGTATTCACTAGCTTTTCCCCAAGGGGTAACACCAGCAAACATGTCTGTCAAGTTAAATTTATCCTCCCCCCGAGAAACTATCTGTTAAAACGTGTATTTTTCCCTGACATTGTCCAAAAAAATCACTTCAGTATTGTGAGATACACTGTCATCACAATGTATCAGTGTCCCTTGTATTGCAAACATTGTCGGCTACTGGAAATCGCTGTCAGGAGGGCCTCCATCTGTGTCTGTTCCCAGAATGCAGTGACAACATCCTACACTCCACTGCACTTCTGAAGCAAGTCAATAAAGTAGTGGCAGGGAAAATGAGAGAGTAACCTGTTTTCATGATCACTGTGGGTGCAGATAACTGAGACACAACAGACCAAGACTTGTGGAGTAGTTATTTTATTTTATGAAAGGCTTATTTGTGGAGGCAGCACGTTATTGAAGAGCACAAGCTGCAGTCACGTGCTAGTATTGTACAGGATATTTTGGCTGGTAAATTGGTGTTAAAGTGCAATCCAATACATCATTACCATTTGGCCAGAATGCCTTTTGTTACAAGGCGTTGATACAAAATGGAAATCCAGCCAATTGAAAGGCAGCCAAATTAATTTCATATTTGCACAGATGATAATCTGTTGAAAAAGCTACGATACAAGTAGTTATCTGAAAGCTTGTTGGCAGGCGGCCATGGATAGACATATTCAGCATGAGCAAATGCTGTATATTTTAGTATACTGTATATTTGAGTAGTGTGCCATGCAAATAGTAGTGCAATCGCTTGTGTTTGAACACAAATGAATGAGATAAAGGACAAATTGAAAGTTATATTTTTTACAAATTGCATATTATTGTATGCCGGTAAATCTGAGCATGAGTTGCAAAATGCGGCAAATGCCGAAAAATGCTGCAAAAGCTCCAGGTACATATTTTTGTGTGATTACATTTTATACATGTCTCAATAAAGCGACTAGGATTGTGAATACATGATCTTAACTGGGTGAATATCTGAATATTGCTGTGCATGTAAACTTACTCACTGGCTCTGAATTCCTGCTCCTCATGAGGGACACACTCTTTTTTTCTTGAAAGGGACTTAGAGTTCAATAATAAAGCCCCTAATCTCATACAGTATTTAAAGAACATTTGCTCTACCCACTTCCGAATTTATTTTGAGCTCTCAGACAAATTTTGATTCCTTTCTTTTTCCATTATTTTCCTCCCTCCCTCCCTCCCGCGGTCCTGTCACTCCTTCTCTCCCATTTTAATTACTTTGCAATTTCGTCTTTCACTCCCTGGTCGCAAAAAGCTTGAAGTGAAAGAGCTGTTGTCATGTGAGCAGTCAACCCTCTCTCCCTCCTGATGAAATAATGAATCCATATTATTCATGTGCTGAGTATTGAACGGTATCATTTATTTAAAGACATGATGTTAGTGTGTCCTTAGACTAACTCTTGCATTTCTCATCTGAACCAGCATTTTCCACTTCCTAACCAGTCAAAAGACCAATATACCCCCTTTCTCTGTATTTCTTCTCCTTATTCCACCCCCACTCCTTCTACCTCTTTCTTCATTCTCAACCCCCTTCTCTCTGCCTCCTGCATTTCATCATGGCCTCTCTGTTTTCTGTTTACTATGGGAAAGGTTTGGCAGGGACACAAGAGAAGAGGGGGAATGACACAGATAAACAAAGATTAATACGAAAGAATACAGTGAAATGACAATGAATGATGACATTAAAACCCACGTTTTATATCACTGTAGATTATAAATATGTCAGTCCACAGTGTGCCTGATGGATGACAAATAAAGGTGGGTGACAAGTAGGGTGAAGTAAGATTGATATGGCAAGGAATTCCTGCCCATATCATATTTCCATTCATTACCTTAGTATTTGCAAGGGTTCTTCTAGTAATCTTTTCCACCTTCAGCGACTTTGAACATTGTTTATCTTCTACCAAAGACGGGCATGAATGTTTTGCACATAAATTGTGGAGATGCTGGGGATTGAACCCAGGACCTCATACATGCGAAGCATGCGCTCTACCACTGAGCTACATCCCCTTTTATTATTGAGATTAATTAACCCAATTGATTTATTTGAACAACTTACAATTATAAAGTGAAATATGGCGAATTAATATTAAATACATTGTGAAATATTATAACTGAGACACACTTTCAGATCTGTGCATAAGACTAGAGAGGTGGAGATGTTGTGGATTGAAGCCAGCATTTCATACATGCAAAGCTTCCGCTCTAGTAAGCTACATCCTGCTGCATTGAAAACTATTATAGTATAATAAAAGTTTTCAAGGTACACAGGGACCGATATGAATTATCAAGAATTGTGTGTTTTAGATGTGTCCAGTGTGGAGAAAGTTGAAGGATACAACTGTTACAATGCAAAGCATCCTTGAGCAGTCTGTATGGGGTAATACAAACATTAGCAACATTTCCCAAATTGGAAGAATAAGCTCTTTTCACCAGACCAAGACAGATGGTAAATGGAGATTTATTTATTTAAGTATGTACACATATAAGTAAACCCTATTTAATTCATAAATGTTTTAATCTACAGGTCCTGATATAATATGTTGCAGATCTAAAACACATAAACACTATTAATGCGTTGATGCATAATGAGCTTGTATGTTACAGTAAATAGGACAAGGATCAGCCTCGCTCAAACAGCATAAACAGCCTATGCTTAAGCTCTATGTAGTCTGTATCTAGTTCACTTACATCCTGTGTTAGTTCCTTCATGATATTTATGTTTATGTTAAACAAGAAAAACAATTTTTTTTCATCCTTTTCGATGAAATGGCCTTGGGTATAAATAATATTCACAGTAGTTGACGCCTTTCTAGTGCGTAGCTTTGAACATGTCAGACTGAGGGTGATAACAACTGCAGACTGCCACACGTATGCACAGTTATCAATCCAATCAGTGATCTGTAGCGCTGCATAATCTGTGTAATCAACCACTGAATCAATTGAATGAAATAATCATTTTTCTTCCACATAATCATCATCTCTCTTCTTTTCAGCCCTATCTGCTGTGTAATTATTCCAATGTGATCTCATGCAGTCTGTCTGCTATGCTTTTTTTCCCTTTAAATGAGTGTGTGAGGCTTATAAAGCTGTCGTCTTTCATCTAACAATGACTCCTAGCCTATCAGTCACAACCGACAGTGTAATTTCAATGGAAAGGATTGGCTCCATTGACTTTTAAGCAGATACATTTCATACCAAAGCGGTAGAGTAATTTCAACTTCCAAAACACTTCCACTGAAGCTCAATTTAGGACTTAAAGTTACGTTCACATTTAGAGAAATCCTACGACCAAACTACAAGCTGTAACAAACGTAGTCTAAACCAATAGTGGTGCTTTGAGCAAAATGCAAACCCAAGTATGCAAACATTCTCACAACACAGCTGGACCCTATACGATTGTACAGCTTTGACTCCAGTTCAGCCAAAGCTTTCTTCCTCCCCCCCCTCAAACAATACATGCCTTCAAGCTGCAGGACCTTGAACATTTGTCAGCAAAGCAACTCCCTCCTCTGAAATGGGAATGCTCCACATCTGCCCGGGCCCACATTGCAGCACAGTGATAAAGCAAACAGAGGCCAAACTAGGGCCAGAGTCAAAAGCTGTGTGTTCTGTTAAGGGTTTAAATCTCTGTATCAGCCACACAACAGCAGTTTGACTCCCAGCACTGGGAAACGCGCTAACAAGCATGTTTCCGCGTTACAAAACCTGCCGTGAAATCTACCGTGGTGATACGGCTTAAGTGTCATTCCTCCCTGACATTTACATGTATTCTTACTGTAAGACATGCTGCTAATGCTGCCCAGTGCATCCACCCATCTCGACCCCCTTTTCAGTGCCTAAGACTCCTTGTATCCAGCTGAATGGGGGTCAACACATGTTGTCAAGAATAGATTAGCACACAGCAGACCTGTCTCATCCTTTCTGAGGTCAGCTTTTATCATTAAGAAACAATGACCCCAATCGCCTCAAGTGCTATACGAAAGTTACCACCCTGCACTCTCCCCGACTCATAACGCACACACACACACACACACAGACACACACACACACACACACACACACACTGGATAGCGATAATGGTTGTTAAAAGTCAGTAATACAACAGTAAAACTGAAATCGAACTGCGGTACTCATTTTGCCGGTGCCTGAAAGCACCTGTGGATTAGACGATCCACTTTGTAAGCATGTTGTACACCTGTAACTTAAACACAGCATAAGATGGTGTTTAAATTTGCTTCCTCTTCCTCCACGCCCCCACATTCCCAATCCTGTTTTGCACATCTATACGCTGCAGATCACAGGTTTCTCCCCCCCCCCTACACCAGTCATGTCTTAATGTCATAGTGGGCCGAGGTAGCTCCTATTTGTACCGAGCACTTGTTCCTTCAATTAGTTCTCAGTGGGGTGGAGGGGGGTGCAATGTGGAACTTGCCCCGGGCTCTCTCTATCTCTCTCTCTCTCTCTCGCTCTCTCTCTCCCTCCTATACACTCTCTTGGCTTCTCCACACAGCCGGAGTGGGTTAACAGGATTAAGGGGACATTTTCAGTGGGGCTGGGTGGAACGCTGAGTGTGTTGGCAGTGCCTCCATCATGGGATGTATTCAGATGACGTTCAGGGAGCACAACATATAGTGTAGCGTATTTAGGTCAGATTTGAAAATCGCATACATTAAGACACACAAATACTCCCAGAGGATGACTTAAGACCAGTAGGAAGAACATCTTTATAGATATATGGATGGATGGAGATGGACAGATAGATGGATAGATAGATGGATGGATAGATAGATAGATAGATAGATAGATATATAGATAGATAGATAGATAGAGAGAGAGAGAGAGAGAGAGATAGATAGATAGATAGATAGATAGATAGATAGATAGATAGATAGATAGATAGATAGATAGATACATAGATAGATAGATAGATAGATAGATAGATAGATAGATAGATAGATAGATAGATAGATAGATAGATAGAGAGAGAGAGAGATAGATAGATAGATAGATAGATAGATAGATAGATAGATAGATAGATAGGTAGATAGATAGATAGATAGATAGATAGATAGATAGATAGATAGATAGATAGATAGATAGATAGATAGATAGATAGATAGATGGATAGACCCTTGTCAAAAGAGAGAAAAGGGCTTCAAAAGAGGGATCAGGAGGCAGTGTTGGGGGGTGTGACTTGATCTTGTATGTTGATCTAAGATACTGAGCGTGGATCATAGGGGAGTTGACATTGGCTTAATCTACTTAATCTGATTGAGGGCAGCGTTGTCTTCCCAGGCTCAATAATTGATACCACCATCTGCTGTGGTATCAATCTACCACGGTGTCACACATGAGGAGTTAGGCTAGAGCAACACTGGGTAATTACATTGAACCTTTCTTTGCCATACGGAGACTGGTCGTGGATAATTACATTAACACTTTTCTTTCATCAGGATGGCTGTGCGTGTAGTTCTGCGGGTTTACGGGCGGGTCTGCTGCAAGAAATTCTCCTTCAATAAAATGGAACGTGCCACACATATATTAAAGTGAGACATGTGACCAGATCGGCTTACATTATCGTGAACAGTAGTTCCCAACCTTTTTATATATATTTTTTTAACCACACTCATTTGCCTGGATTTCCATTGGATATGGACATTATTTAAGTATTCATGATATATTTAAAAGTGAAATTGATTTGAGCTGCTCCACAACTTTTCCACACACCGCCTGGAAACTGCTGAAGTACTCCCTGCAGTACTACCACTGGTCGGGAATCACTGCACTGGATAATTACATTCGGTGGTATTCAATTTGAGTGGCCAGCCCTTATTGAATAGAAGCGTGTGTGTGTCTTACAAAGCACTTCTTGGTCCTTTGATGGATGAAGCAAATGATTATGTTTCAGCCCCCACTAAATAATGGCTACATCACAGATGTGTGGGCTAATTATAGCTTGGCATTATCCCTTTACGTAATTAGTATGGGCCTTTTAATAGGATATGGCTTGTCAGTGTTTGAGTGTGTGAGTGCGTGCATTTTATGTATGTGTTTTCTTTCTAGATATTTCTTTGGCATACGTGTATGACATGTAAATAATTGATAGCCTAGCATTGTTGGAACATCTTTAATTCACATGACAGGGATGGATAGTGCAAACAGTTTCCCCCCATGACTGCATGAAAGAAGCACCTGTAATTGTGTGCTAATAAAGAAACTTCTCTTAACACTGAAACCAATGCACAATGGGCTGTATGGGATGATAAAGGACGGCTTTGATTGCTCTGCCAAGAATCGTGTTGCAACACCTCAGCAGGTGCAGCTGGAGCTACAGGCCCCTCAACATGGATTTGTTTTTCTTGGAAGCATCAGTCATGTTGCGTTTGGGTCACGTTGAAAAGAGAAATGCAACTTGAGGAGGATGCAATTTTAACCCATTACTTTTTAACCATGAATTGAAATACACAAATATGACACCAGACCAACTGTACATGTGACAAAACTGTTATACAGACAGGAGGGATATGTGAAAAAACTATGAAATAAACAATGACTTTGTTTCTGTTATTAGTTCCCTCTGTATGTATTTAAAGGACGTAGATAGACTTGTAAATCATATTCTTATTGTTGATGGAAAAAAATGTTACAGCTTATACTGACAATACTAACTCCATCAATGTTTTTTTTCTTGTGTAGTCAAGACAAAAAAAACTTTTTAATTTTCATTTGTATATTCAACGATTTCTAATGTGAAGGGCTGAATTACAATGTTGTGTAGAGGGGATGTAGCTCAGTGGTAGAGCGTGTGCTTCGCATGTTTGAGGTCCTGGGTTCAATCCCCAGCATCTCCACTGTTTATCTTATATTCTAAATAATGGTCTGCGACAATATTTGAGGACTCAGGTAAAGCAGCCCACACTCTTCCAGTTATGAGATTGACAGTCCTTTCCTTAAGCAAACAGAACACAGGGTGTGTGTTCAATGACCTACAGAGATAACCAAATAATAAGAGGGGTATTATTAGTTACATATTATGAGAGGTCTGGTCCCAAGATAAGAAGTGGAGAAGGTGGGAATAAATACCATGATCAAGCGCTTTACCGTTGAACAAGATCCCCTGTGCTCTTGTATCTTTCGCTGCATCTTCCTAATGCATGCAACGTCGAAGCCGTGATAGTAAACATCAAAGATGGCTGCGGATATGTTGTGTGAGTTTTAAGACTGCTTTAGCCTCGACCCTTTACGATTTGGAAGACGGCACTCAAATCTTTCATTAGCAAGTAAGTGGAATGTTCTGTTTTGCTGACCGACCACGGCAAAAGTTTAATTTAACAGTTTAACAGCTGTTCGCTAAACGAACAGGGATTAATACGTCACCTTGTGCATTGCTCTGATTGGTTGTAGTGCTATCCAACTGCGTGCAGTGGCATTTTGAAATGCACAAGCAGGAGCCGCCCCTTGAGTTGGAAATTACTATTGTTCGTGGCCAGACCATCTATCGTTCAAGATATCAGGGTCTGGATTTCCAGGCTAAATGTCTTGTTGATGGTCACCCAAATACAAAGTCATCACGATCTCAACTCCACATTTGAGTGGAGAAACTTTTACAGGAGTTTATCTCATAACTGAGAGAGTGTGGGCAACAATCCTTTACCTGAGTCCTCAAATATTGTCGTAGTCCAGTATTTAGAATGTGAGATTAACAGTGGAGATGCTGGGGATTGAACCCAAGACCTCATTCATGCGAAGCACGCGCTCTACCACTGAGCTACATCCCCTCTTGACATCACATTAATTCAGCCCTTTATTTTATAAATAGTTGAATACACATATCAGTTATACACAGCATACTTTTACAGAGATGAATCATCTTGACTTTATTAACCTTCTAGTAGTAGGGTAAAATATCTGTGTGACTTGAGTTTCGTGGACCAAACAATACACACATAAGCTACATGGAGGGTTCATTTGGGGGGAATGAAACTAATCAAATGCTTTAACTTAGGCGTTGATCCAATCTCCTGGCTCACCTGGGCTCAGCACAACAGTTCAAATCCACCGCCTGTGTCCCCTCAGTCTCCGGCCTCAATAAAACAACCGAACCCATTGTTGGTGGATTAGCGGGAAAAAGGTTTGTTCCATTTCCTCCTCAGCAGAGGTGAGGGATGGGGGGTAAATCAGTTGGCAACCAGCCAGCTGTGATTCAAACACAGAGTAGTGAATATCACACAGGGTGGGGATTGACCCCCACGTTCACCTAGTAATCTCTTTTAGTCAGAGGTTCAGGTTGAAATGCCCACACATTCTGGACAGGATTTCTGCTCCGTGATGTTACGTGGTGTCTTAGAGTGGAAGCTTGATTGATAGATTTGGTCAAAGGAGGGAGGGTGAGAGGGGAAAATGTGCGTAGATGCAGAAGGGTAGTAAGTGTGATGGGAAACAGGGAGGTTGGGGTGGGCACTATATCATGGGTTTAATTAAGGAAATGAACGATGTTTATTATATGTGTGTGTGTGTGTGTGTGTGTGTGTGTGTGTGTGTGTGTGTGTGTTGCATAAGGCGCCTCTGTCCCTAAGGATAGAAGTCCCCCTGCCTTTTGTGACACCCCCTCCCCCCCACACACACACACACTCGCAGGCTGTTACTGATTAAATGGGGAGAACAGAATCCTAAACCATGACAGCATAGATTAGTTAGTTAGCCAGTACACATTTGCTAGATCTAATGCAAGTTCAGACTTGCCGCCGAACAACAATATTTTCACCTTTTTGAACAAATTCACTGCTCCTCTGTCTGTCCTGATATCCAAGGACAAGGTCAATGTCACATGCTGTGTGTGTGTGTGTGTGTGTGTGTGTGTGTGTGTGTGTGTGTGTGTGTGTGTGTCGCCTGGCCTACAGCTGATCAGGGATTCTGGGCCCTGTCATTGCATTTGCTGGAGGTAGTGGCTTGACTGTCTCTCCCCCATCTCTTTTCTCTGTCTGATTTTCTTTTCTGTCGTCCTCCTCACCCACAACAATCCCCCCAGCTCAACCAGTGGTACCCAACCACTTAGGCATTAGTCACACACACACACACACACACACACACACACACACACACACACACACACACACACACACACACACACACACACACACACACACACACACACACACATACACTCATACAAACACACTAGCAGAAACCCATTGTCTGGTCTTAACTGACACATACATGCGTGTGTTCAAATGTGCAAAAAAATAAAAGAAGACACATTTAGACAAGCTTTTGACGATGCACACTGTCAATGACGTACATATTAACTAGAGGAGTGCAGGGTCACGGATTGCAGCTTCCTTACATCAGGGTCTGAATATTAATGTGCGGGGACAGATAAGCAGCCATGGCAATCCCTTTAAGGCCACACTCCTCCCTAGTTGGTGCTTCTGGTTAATCTATGCCAGCCTGGGCGCCCAATTTATGCACATTTCTTGTTTCAATTTAAGTGTGTATGTATGTAGTGGTTTGAAGGCTGCAATCAATCTGACTGTGTCTGTACATCCCTCCTAGTGTCTCTTTATCAAGCCCCTTCTTTTACTGATATCTGGTCATTCTGGTTGAAACCTAGCCTGGCTCCGCCCGCCTACCTACTACTGCTGAAGTACGATGGTCTGGTTGGACCAGGCTAGTTGAAACCACCATTTCCTGTTTCAATGCATAATGTGTGTGTATTTGCTTCACCTGCCCAGAAGGGGGCAGAAGTTGAAGTTGATAGATTTCCAATAAAGACAGTAATGCTTTCTGCATCAAAGTGTCATCATCCTCATTTGCGCTATCCCAGATACACCATTCAAGCTAAAAAAACAGTAAATGACCGAGATGTGGATCTGGACCTCCACACACTGACAATGATAAATATGCTAGCCACCTTGGGGTTTCCCAAAGTGCCCTCATCCTCTCCAACGGTCGCTACTGTTGAAGAAGTGCCTCCGATGAAGACATCCATTGTGATTCAGAGTGATGCTGAGTCGCTCAAAAGTCAGTGACCGCGTGAAGATGAGACACGCACAGTGTGAGCTTAATCGAGCTCGATTAGAGACGGCGCCGCTCACTTCTTTGCTCCATTTGGCTTTTCTTTATCGACGCTGCCTCACCTCTGACCCCATGGCCTCCTCCTCCTCTCCCCCCCTCATCTACCAAATCCTTTAATCCGGGCTCCTCGCTGACCCCTCCCCTTTGTCCCGGAGTAGGGGTACATGTCTGCACCCCCGCCCCGTGAAATCAGCTCTGCCAGCCGCCCTGCACTCTCAGAAATAAGGGTACAATAGGAGACCATTTTTGTCCTGCAAAATACAATCTAAACAATTGTACCCCATAGGGACACTTATTGGACCTCAAGGAATCTTGTTTTATTGGCCAAAAAGTTACAAGTAGGTTTCAAAAGCAGTGAAAGGTATATACTATATGAAGTATTTCTTCTAAAATGAACTCTTAGATTTAAAGGTTTTTTGTTTTACTTCTTTATTGGAGGTACATTTGAACCTGTAGCCTTGAAAAAAAAGTGTTTTGAGTAGATTTGAAAACGTGAAAGACAAGTGTACAATTAGGTACAACAATGTATAGGGTACTGCCCCAGTGACATGTAGCTGTACCCTTAAAGGTACAATAATGTGATTTCTTTTTTCTGAGAGTGTGCTCTCCTCCTTGGAGTAAAGCGCTAGGGAGCGGGAAAGGAAGGTGCTTTCAGTATCGATACGGCTGCTGCACAATTATTATTAAAATAACAACACAGACTTGAGCAATTTCTGAACTAGCGAGCCTTCAGATTATTGTTTTCAAATAACTCTGATGAGAAATCATGCTGCTGATTTATGAAGCACCAAATAAGAAAATGACTGGACAAATGAACAGGACATGGCAGAGAACAAGCCCTCAGCGGATTATTAGTTGAGTTAAGGCCTGCAGACCATTTACCTCACCTCACATCTACTGTTTAATCATCTTTACTTTGGAAGTCCCGCCCCTCTAATGATGTCAGATGAATGACATATGGACCACAGGAGCAGAGAGAACATCCATGCTCAAGTGTTCTTTCTGTAAATGGATATATTGAATATTGAATACATTGTGTTTTCAAAAAATGTAAACAGATTCAAGCCAACAGAAATGTTCAATATATCAAAAATTATATTCATTCAGTTCAGTTTAGGGGAGACCTTAAAGTGATTAGACTCAGTCATTTGAATTCAGTAGGTTACTAAACCCAGGTTTCCCTTTAACCACTATAGGCCTACAGGCTGTTCTCTCATTGTGCAACCCAGTATCATGGTTGCATTGTATAACAGGGCAGTGGTCTCAGTGAGGAGTATAATCACTCCCTGGTTCCATGTCCACATCCTGTCTTTTCCACACATGAAATGAATTAACTCTAAAGAACCAGAGCATTTCCAAATATATTTCTTAAAGAATTATTTATTATAATAGAAACGGGACAGTATACACCCTAGTGTACAGAACAGTATACAAAATACATACACAACAAGGACATATGGGGGAGCTTAGGCCTACATTATGTTCAATGAAGTCCATATGTTGAATGCTTTCATAGCCTTTCTGTTTTATATAGTGTTATAGCCTATATTGTTCAGTCTCAATTAAGAGGATAATTTTTTTTTTTACTGCTGAATTTACATTTATCAATGTGACATTTTGCCAGTAGAACTAATACATTTATTATAAATGACTTATTTCCCTTGACTTCTGAAGAAAATAAATTAATATCACATTATTGCAACATTTCCAAAGAAACATACGTCCGCACCTGTCGTGTTGTGACATCATCCTCTCTTACCTGTTGGGAGCCCTCGCGCTTTCCGGAGGGCGGGGCGCGAGGCTGTCGGTTTCCCCTCAGTCTGCGCTCTCGCCTCAGCCGGTCAGCAGCCCTGTACGTTTCTCTGTGCGCTCCAGCGACACACCGAGCGCTGTTTCTCTTAACGGACATCGTGGTGATTTTTCTTTCTTTTAATTTCCTAGACCTGAACCTAGTTATTATATATTTTTTGTTTCCTTTATTGTTTTTTCGTTGTAGCAGCGGGACAGGCTTGGCGACACCGGGGCACATAGCGAGATCTCAGCAGCCCTATACTATTGAACAGGACACTGGACGTTATTCCTGCACGGGAACTGGACGGCACTTTGGATTACTTTGACACGCCGCCAGTGCCCGGAATAGAGTACACCACAAACACAACTACAATAATTCATCTTCTGGTTTCTCAGCGTGCTGCTTTCAATCGGTGGATCATACGATCTACTACAACCCGCTGAGTGGATGCATGCACTTCTCTGTGCGCTTTGTGCAGATTAGGTTATAGCTGCGGGGGAAAAGCAGTAACCTGTAGCAGAATAAAAGAATCAATGTTTTTTTAGAAAGCATCTTATTTTATTTTGAAATAACCCAACTTATTCATCGCTGTCTTGGACCGAGCCCTGCACTCTTTTTGAACTCGGGATGCCTCGCAGCTGAAAGCACGAGTCTCCGGGACTTTGGGTGTTGATATCAGATCGGACGGACCTCCACCTCCCTCCCTCCTGGCCTGGATCCATGCAGGATAGGAGCCGATTCAAGATGAGTCCTGGCGGCGTGACGTTGCTCCTTCTCCCGCTGCTGTGCCTGCTGCTCTCCGGAGTCTCCAGGGCAGCGACCCTGGGCGGGCTGGGAGGTGAGTGCCACAACCGGGGAGGGAAAAGCAATAGAGCCTACGCATGAGGGGAATATTGGAAGTGATCGAAGCTGAAGTTGTCATTTAAAAAAAGCACATTTTTGCTTTTTATATTGGGGGCTTCCTCCCCTGACTTTGAACGGCTGTATGATTAATGTGTTCATTAGTTTAATATCTGTTTTCAAATCAAAATGTGGCTCTATCGCTCAGTGTCCTTACTTCTGCTGATGATATCGGGCCATCAAAACAATAACACGCACGAGGGATGACAACATCTACAACTTCTGCATAGTTTTAACCATATGCAAAGCAGACATATCGTCCAGATGACTATGTGATACTAATCAGCCTTGGCAGGTTTTGGCAGCAAAACATTTAACCCAAAGTTAAACGAGCATCTGTGTCCGCGCCGTCGACCCATTGCCTTTGCACTGCTGTTTTACGCACTGGGGGGCGCGGTGCCAAAGGGCTGCCTGCTGCCTTTTATTGTGTCTTGATAAATGGTGATGCTGCTGGCGAAAGCAGAAGCAGGTTCCAGGCATGTTCTGCCAGCCATACAACAAAGTGCACAGACTGGGCAGAGACACCCAGGACTGCTGGTTCTTCCAGACACGTAACAGCTTCCAAACTTAAAGGGGACAGCCCAGCCCAATGCACTGAGGGATTGATGCATGTGGGAGGTTTGTCATTTAATTTGCCTTCTCCCAGCGCGGGCAGATGTCAGGATCTGGCATCTGGCATTGATTTAGCATCTTGCTCAGGGACACTTCAGTGGAGTATGGGTGCAGACTGTAAAGGCTTGAGCAGGTTACTGTGGATGTATATATAAAAAAAGACCCCAGCATAGCCCTCAGTTTTCTTGAAAAGTGTCTGTATGCCCCACATTCCCAACCATATTTTAAAAATGTTAAGTGGGGGAAAATGACAGCGGGTGAAATAGGAGCAGACACAGATTGGGATGGCTGTGAGAGTGAATAGAAGGCGAGTCCAGCTCTCTAACAAGCTCCCCCTTTGTGCTATCTAGTGTCGGGGTCAGCAGCACAGGCATGGCCAGCCTTCCTGTTTTCTGAAAACTGACTGACAGTTAAAAATGGAAAACATAAAATGAGAGGAGGCCATCCATCACAACACAACGATAAGAAGCTTGTGGGGCGATAGCCACACTAGAGGTGGTGTGTGACCCTTTGGAGATTGGATTTGCAGTCTGTGTGAATGTGTCCACATTTTTCCATGTTTTGAATGTACTCTATTTGTTTGCAGGGCAATAACTCTATCCACGCTATCTCATATTTGACCCTGTTGATTTTCCTTTCTCCATATCTTTTTACCTTTCATTTCCCCTTTTAATGTTTCGTGCAACATAATTCCCTCCTGGTCCTTTCTTTCCCTCTCTGACATGTGACGGTGTTTACACCCAGATGCAGTGATGAGGAAAAGATTTAGAGGTTGCGTCACGCTTGCCCTCCAGTCACCTGACTGTATTAATAGGCTTTGCTCCACCACTGCCCTCTGCAGTAGAGCCTATTGTGTGCTTTAACCCTTTTGCTTGTATAGTCTGTGGTCATCCTATACGTCTACATTTCTCTCTTCAGACAGTTGGGCAAGCTGTTGATTCGGGCTCATAGTGCTGAATGAAAGTAGTGTCTGCGAGCTGGGTCTGTGTGTGTCATTACGCAACTGTGGCCTGTGGCACGCTAGCCTGGCCCCACGACAATTGGACAGTTGGATCAAGTGCCAACAGCAATGACACAGAGAGAGAGAGAGAGAGCGAGAGAGAGAGAGAGAGAGAGAGAGAGACATTCAGATATGATGCCCCACAAAGCAGTCTTCTTTCTCTCACTAAACAATTGCAGATTAAAACACGCATCAGCGTTTCGTACTTGTTGCAGCGTCACTGTCTTTCTATTAGAACATTCTGCTGCAGTTGGGTTAGATATGCTTCTGCCTGCTAAGTGCAAACATGCATGACTGATAACTTGATAACATTTCAAGGAAATATTTCATTCTAGCAGAGTTAAAATAAGTCCATGTCCACTTGTTTGCATGTGTGTTATGATAAGTGATGAGAGACTCTTATGTCAGACAGTGTAGTTGTTGTGAGCAACTGGTCAGTTGACGTGTGTTTGTCTGATTGTGTGTTTAGATTGGTTTGCATCTATACAAGGGACAACCTGCATGGCTGAGTGTTGAAGCCCAGGGCCCGCTGCCTTCACAAGCAGTAACGTAGATACTAACTGACATATATGATCACTAGAGGATGAATCCTGGGGAGTGTAGTGATGCACTGTCTTGTTCAATTATTCAGTTTTGGACAAGGTTACCTCTAAAACTAAATACTGAGTTTATGCCTCAGCTGTAGTACATGAGTTTTCTGCTGAAGATGAAACATTTTGATTTGGGTAATAACATGGGCAGACCACTGGCTCCATCATCAGGGCAACATTTGATACAAAGTTAATTTTGGTTAGATTGCCTCCGCACACTCCACTCATCAATACATTTTGTAAACTGGTGTATTTTCTTTGTATGTTAAAAATCAGTTTGTTCTATTTTATCCATCTGACTTGCATCACCAAGATGTTACTTCTCACTGCCTCATTGCTTCTTTGATACATCTGTGTAAGTTATAGCATTCATTGGTATGGGTGGATAATGAGGCTGTAGTGGAATAGCTCCAACTCTCTGGTTTGGTGTATGGGAGAAAAGCCACAAAACCGCTTGGCTGAAATGACCCATAATGAAGTTACCACCAGAGTGTGGGGTTTGCATTAGAAGAAATGGCAAACAAGCTTTTTTTAGTTCCTACCAATTTTGTTTTAGTGAAGCGTATAGCATTTGACAGAGCAATGGCAAAACATATGACTAAAGTACACATGTTTGTATCAAGATATTTTATTCAAGAAAACCTAGATTTTGAGTTGATCTAAAAAAATGTGCTTTTTAATGTCCATGAATAAATAAATAATGAAAAACACTGTACTTACGCATCAGTTGACTTTAATTACATTTATGTAATGTTTTTTTTTTTATATATATTTTTTTGGGGCATTTTTATGCTTTATTGATAGTGTAGAGACAGAGTTGAAATGAGGCAGAGAGGGGAATGACATGCAGAGAACGACCGCGGGCTGGAATTGAACCCGGGTCCGCTGCTGGCCGAGGCCCATGGGGGGGGACGCCTTACCAACTGAGCTAAAGGCGCCCCCAGCATGTCTGTTATGACTGGAGCAGAGAGTTACCCAGTTCTGGCCCCAGTCAGTTTCAGTGGTCTACAAACCGGTTTAATGCCCCTCACATGAAACTCATTATAGGGTGTCGGCACACAGGGGGAGGGCCTGGCTACCATTTGGGCACCGAATGCATGGATGTACAGTTAGGGTGAGACAAGCTATGTCTTAATTTGATTGGCTTGGTTTCACAGAAACTATTCAGGATGGTAAGCGTTATGTCGCTCGTAGGGCCACCCACTGTCTATCTACTGTAGCACCTGTCTGTCTGCTCACCAAAACTATATACTTTTTCTTTGTTTTTAGTCAACAGGAGCTTAACAGAATCTCTTTTCAAACACCTCTCACTCCAGTAGCTTTCAATAACAGACAATGTATTACTCTGTTGTAGTTCTGTGTTTTGGTGCCAACATTTACACTTGGCTTGCGGCGAACTATGTGTGTGCGTGGGTGGATGGATGGATGGATGGGAGTCCCTTATAACAAAGACTAATCGTAACACGCTGGAAAATACAGTAAGCGCCTCGGTTTAAGTGTTTACCGTTGTGTGATTGGTCGGGCCAGAGGCTCTGTGGTCTAGTCTGCAGTGCTTCTTGTGAATTTTTTACTTGCCAGGTAAAAACGGTTGCTTCACCATGAATAACACAATAAGGGTGAACCAGGGAGCAGCCAACTCTGATGATCACTGATGCGTGCAAAACGTGCACCTGCCCTCCAATGTTTTTGGCCGTCACACTTGGATTAATTTGGCAGTTTAGTTGAAAAGCAAGTGTTTGCATCATATGTTTTTTTAAGCTGAGATGGTTGCCCTGATTCATCTTGCCTTGGAATCAATTTATAAGCAGATGGGGGCCTAAACACTAGTAACATCGTTGGTTTCATAAAAAATCTATCAATGTTGACTTGTTTCAGTAGAGGAGGTCTATGTATTTAAATGAGATGGGCCTCCTCCACCATAACCACAATACTTGAGTGTTGATGAAGTAATTATGGGCTTTGTCCCATTGAGTCATTTATAGTTTGTATGACCCTGTTTTGTTAGGATCCATGTTTTGTTACAGATTTCACACAAGGTCATGGTTCCCGAAACATACTGCTTTCACATGTGACACTTGATCTCTCCTCTGTAAATCAAATATAGTCCATGTGGGGACATGGGGGCTTTTTTACGCTGTTGTCGGGAATTGTGGTCAAAGATATGTTTGTTCAGAAAGGGATGGTTAGGCTCATGATGTGCTAAATTCTCATCTCTGCTTATTCTCATGTGGCAGACATGCCAGGATGACTGTCTGTATGGGCCTTTGCCTGGGAGAGTACATGTGGACTAGAGGAGATTATGTGCTCCGGTCAGGGCTGCATTGTTGTCTCCCACCAGGGAATAGGACGCGGTTAACAGTCTTGAGCTTGTATGCACAGCGGAAAGCTGCAGCAGGCCTTAAACCTTGCTTCCTATTTGTATCTCCTTTTAGCTTCCTCAAGGGGGGTTTAAAGGTTGGTTTCTGACACAAAATGTAGCATCTCTTTCTGTTGCTATTGTAATGTCTCCAGCTTTCTTTGACTTCTAATTCCCTACACTATAAGAGTTCAGAGAAAAAGAGACTCGGATAATACTCAAGCTAAATTTAAAACCAAATGCTAAGGAGGCAACAGGCAGGTGTTTGTCGTTTTATTTGTCATGTGCTACAAATGTGCCCAGGCAATTGTCCTGAAGTGCCTAAATTTGTCAAGATAGGAGGGGAATTATTAACCAAAAAAGAGGGTATTCCATCGAACTGTAATCGAAATGTGTTAAACAGGATGGAGAGGATGGGAGGAAGTGAATGAATGAAAGATGAGAATCAAATTCTCCGCGCTCATGGGCAACCTACAGACAACATTCCCCTCGCTGCTTACTTTCGTCAGCAAAGTTCATTAGCTTCTCATAGGCTTTTTACTCATAATGCATCCTCTATGGAGCCCAGACATTGTCCCCCTTGATTCTGATGATTACATTAGCGGGCGCACACGTACATACTTGGTTATGCACTCTCCCACATTGTTTGCGAACGGTCACACATGACCAAACAGGCTCTCCTGTGTTGTCAGAGGAAAAAGGTCAAACCCAGTCGGATGTCAAAGGCCACACACACACTCACGCACGCACGCACATACATACTCACACACACACACACACACACACACACACACACACACACACACACACATAGTCGACGCAAGCAGTTTTTTTTCTTTGCTTGCATTCCCAGGAGGATTTAATGATTGGGATTCTTCTTGGTGGCTTTTTCTTCCCGCCCGCTAAGTCCCACATTTGCCTGTCTTGCACCGATACGTCTGGCCCCTCGTCAGCATCACCCATGTGAACTGTGGAAACACAAAGCCCTTGAAGGTCAATGACATGACTATCTGATGTTGTAGAAGGTGGGTTGGCAGAATTCTTCAGTCGTCCTTCATGCCTGGTTTTCACTAAAAAAAACCTTGTGAAAAGTGCTGTGTCATGACTTAGAAATACGGCTTTTAAATATATATATATATATTTTTTTAAGATATGGTTTCTGGAGTTAAGGCCTTGAAGGGGTTTAGCAGAGTGTGCAGTTAAAGTAGTGTGTCTAGTGTGAAGTGTGTGTTACCTAGGAAGAGCTTTGGGAGAAATGATGGCACTGCACAGCTCAAGCATGTATCATCTACTCATTGGGATTCACTCCTGCTTTCTGCCCTCATCTCCTTCCCCCTCCGGCGCTCTGTTGCGTGAAAATCTCATCTGATGGAAAAGCAGGTTGAACCCAATCGTAACGCACGGGGAAGAGATTTTCAGCGTTTAGACTCAGAGGGTATCACTTAACCCCTGTACCTCCTTGTTTTATTTCACTTCAATTTAAAGCCAAAGCCTTTCCAGTAATGTAATCATTTAAACCTGTGAATTCCCAGAGGCATCATGAATGAGCAAAACTTTACTTTATGTGAAAGACCGTGGGCGAATGGGACCATCCATCGTCAATCATATCTATCAGTATTGATTTTTATTCTTCCCCAACCCAAGGTGAAGTAAAGGAGAAAAAGAAGAGGCTTTAAGGAGGCTACTGACTGTTGCACGTTGTAGAATGTTGTTGTTGGCGTGCAATGAACCAAGATAAAAAGGGCCCTGAAAGGCAGAAAAGGCAGAGGATATTGTTCAATTCAAAGTATGTAGAAGATAAGAAAGAAAACGGATCTGATAAGCATTGGGAGAAGAGACAAAAACTAATAGATATTGATGGAATGAGACAGAGAGCAAGAGGGTGTAATTGATCCGTCGGTTCCAGTGCAAAACCAACCAGACAGACAAGAGGTGGTGGGGCGTCACGGGGGGGGTCAGAGGTCCGAGGTCACAAAGGGATCCTTCTGGCCGTGTATAGGCACTGACAGCGTCCACTTAACCTGTTTGCTCTCTCAAGGTCACACACACTCACCGCTCACAATAAGGAGATCCTCAGAGAGTCGCCGGGCTATTTGCTCAGACTGATTGGAAGTCTGGAATCAGTAAAAACATTCATCAATCGACTTGGCCTGTCAATCCGTCTGTGTGTCTGTCTGCTGCCTTTTCTGTGTAGTGGGATGTGTGTGTGTGTGTGTGTGTGTGTGTGTGTGTGTGTGTATTCGTGTTCAGTCAATGTAAAGAGTGGAATGTGTAGGCACGCCCTTCTTTGTACGTCTCCTTACGTTGGTCCTCGCCTTTTTTCATAAAACCCTACAATTCATACTAGAGTAGTATATTGAATTATTAAGGTTTTCATTGATAACTGATAAATAATTGAAGGAGTTGAAATTGTAAGGGGTTATGTTTACATTTAAGGGCAATGCTTGGAGTGTGTGTGTACTGTTCTGTGGAAAAGACCTGTGTCAGCGTCAAGGCAAAGGGAGGGTGTGGGAGGGGAAGGAAGGAAACACACACACACACACACACACACACACACCCCCCGTGAGTAGAATACTATACACTTCCTTTGGCTCTTTCCTCCTAGACACACACAAACAAGCACACGCTTCATCTCACCACACAGTGTTTAAGGCTCATTGATCTCAACAGTTTGCTCTCTGTTTGCAGCAGCCACAATCCAACAGGAAGCTACATGAAGAGTATATTGTTGTCCCGATTAAAAGCTGGACACCTGTTTTATTGTTGAAACTCCTCACACCAGCGCTGCACAGACAGTGGGGAGCAGTCAGCTTATTCCAGAGTTGTGCCCAATGGCATTTTGATTTTTTTTTCTTTTTTTAAGATATTTTTTGGGCATTTTTATGCTTTATTGACAGTGTAGAGACAGAGTTGAAATGGGGCAGAGAGGGGAGTGACATGCAGAGAACGACCGCGGGCTGGATTCGAACCCGGGTTCCGCTGCTGGCCGAGGCCCATGGGGGGACGCCCTACCAACTGAGCTAAGGGCGCCCCCGGCATTTAGATTTTTACTCTAGGTGACAGTTGGAAGCTGGAAGAAGCCATAGTGTGCAGCCTGTTGAATCCTGCAAATCACAGAACACATCACATTCCGTGATAAAGATAGGATTTTTAATGCAGTGGTGCTCAAATTTTGGGATTTAATTCTGCATTCATTAACATGGATTTGCAATGGCTAAAACCAAACTGCAACGATAAATATAATGAAACATATTACACATACAGCCAAATAGAGAACATTTAATAATGTATCTGTTGCATTTACAGACTCAAATTTGCATTGCTTTTAAATTTGTTTAATGACTTATTGTTCTTAAACTACCACTGCTTTCGCTAAATTAGTGCCACTGTTCGGAGGCTCATAATAGAAGCTACCAGCCTGTAACTCCACCATCACTATATATCACTAAAGTAAATGAAAGTCAGAGTCAGAACTATGGACTATAAGGGACTGCCTTTATATTAACTGGGCTTAACGCTGACACATTTAACCCTGAAGGGGTATTACAGCGCCTGATGGTGGTCCAGATTTAATGCGGGATAATCAGCTTGACAGAGTGGACAACTGCCCTTTGGGGATCTCCGGGGGTCCCAAAAGCTCTAGCCCTTTAAGACCTATTTTATTTAAGTTTGGTGCTTAAATGCCCCTCAGTTAATTTAGTGTTTAATTAAATGACCAAATTGCCGACTTTGAGTATGGTAGTAGTATTCCAGCATAGTGAAACTGTATAGTTTATTGGAAGAAGAAATTTACTGAGTACATATATACATATATAGGACATAGATAATGACACACACTCAGCCTCTCTGAAATGTCACCTTCTTCAACTGAACCATCAGGTTGAACCGGCCTCTTGTAAACATGACACATGTTGGTCCAACCGGTTCCCAGGGAAGATAGAAGTGCATGCGTGGAATTTAGCAAATTTACAGTTCAAAGACGATGTGTCAAACACACGCACGCAAAACACACCACAGGGTGTTTGGCGGGTCATAGAGCGAGTTACCACTCCTACTATTATCAAGGTAATGGACATGGAGTCAGTGAAACCCGTCTAGAACACACATACAAGCACCCCATACTCTCGTACACACACACACACAACCACGCGCACACACACGCTCACACACACGCGCACACACGTGCACACAACGCACACACACACACACACACACACACACACACACACACACACACACACACACACACACGCATTAGTAGTCTAGGAGAACCTTAGTAATGGTTCCTCTAAATAAAACAATTAAAAAAAAACTGATAAGACTGTCTGAGGCTACTCTGAATATGTGTGTGTGTGTGTGTGTGTGTGTGTGTGTGTGTGTGAGTGCCAATATATCTATTTCCTCTCTGTGTATTGTGCAGGTTCTCTCTTTGGCAGCCTAGTACATCAAACCACCTCTCTGCACTCCTTTTTCCTCACTCTTTCTGTGTGTGTGTGTGTGTGTGTGTGTGTGTGTGTGTGTGTGTTTGTGTGTTGGCAGCAGTCTTTGGCACTCTGCCATAAGGCCTGTTTCTTTCTTACACACACACACACACACACACACACACACACACACACACACACACACACACACACACACACACACACACACACACACACACACACACACACAGCTTGACAGTAAGGGCTACCCTGCTGTTCCTACTTTGTGTTTATTGATTGTTAGTGTCTTCCGCTGCAGACAGAGTTTCTTTGGTAATATTGTGTGTGTGTGTGTGTGTGTGTGTGTGTGTGTGTGTGTGTGTGTGTGTGTGTGTGTGTGTGTGTGTGTTTGTGAGTGTGTGTGTGTGTGTGTGTCTTTGTGTTGCTCGGTTCTTAAAGCAAATATTGACTCTGATTTTTTATCTCCTTGTTTCTCCATGACTCGCTGATCTCAAGCTCTCACTTTGTTAAATTTGTATCGACTTCTTTCTGCATATTGACCTTCCGTCTCTTCCTTTGTGCTTTTTTGCTTCAAATTGGTGTGTGTGTATGTGTGTGTGTGTTGTTAAGGAAAGCAAGGCAACACTAGGAACCTTAATGGCAGGAAACAGGCTGGGTCAAAACACAAAGGAAAAACTGTCAGCAGTACACACACACACACACACACACACACACACACACACACACACACACACACACACACACACACACACACACACACACACACACACACACACACACACACACACACACACACACACACACACACACACACACTAAAGCAGTTTATTAAAGCTTTACTTTTTGAATTGTGTTACCTGCATATGCTATTAGTTTTGGAGTGTATGTATATTTATGAGTCTGTGTGCTAGTGAGTGCGTGTGTGTGGGTACAAACATGTCATTAAATCCCGACCCCCATCCCCCCCCCCCTGTCTCTCTCTCTCTGCTCCCTTTATTGTGGTTTCTTTTAATTGGAGTCTGAGGTGGTAATTACAGGGAGGGAGAGAGGGATGCTGGGAGAAAAAGAAGGGAGGAGGAGGGGGGAGGAAGAAGGAGGGAAGAGAAGGAGGAAGAAACAGCAGGGTTGTGATGAAAGGGCCAGAGAGGGGAGGCACCTTTTGAGAGGGTAGCAGTGGATGAGAACTGACCCAAAGACGTTTTCTCATATGATCCAATGTGTACTTCTGTAGTTCATACTTTTATATTCATACTTTTCATGTGTAAAGTTTCCCCTTTGTCATCATTTTGTACATGTTTTCATAATTACTTTGTTCAAATCTATCACAGTGAATGTAGTGGGGCCACCATCGACTGCTGCATAGTGCATACTCGTTGTTATTGTTGTGTACACTGAATAATCTATTCTTGGCCAAGTTTCTTTTGCCCAAATTTTCGAGGCCATCTGTGCTGTTGAAATGGGCCGCTCAGACACAGAAAAACACACAGAAGCTTTACCTCCCCCAGGCCTGTGTGCTTTCCAAATTAAGAATCCACATATTTTGTTTCAACTTTTGCTTATCTCTCTGTTTTTCTCCTATTTCTTTCACATTCTTTTTCTTACTTGAACTTCTTATCACTTTCTTCAGTAGCTTTATATTCGTATCGTTTGTGCATCCCTTCCCCTGTTGCATCCATGACACACTTTCATTAAGACAGTCTGTGTGTGTGTGTGTGTGTGTGTTTGTCTTCATGTGTGTAAGGAGGTACAAATACTGAAGGCCTCAGCATTTTGCTTTCCTAGAGGGAGGGAACCTGTGTTAAATGAGATACAGTAGCCCCTGCTCTCCCCCCTGTCTTGAACACACACACACACACACACACACACACACACACACACACACACACACACACACACACACACACACACACACACACACACACACACACACACACACACACACACACACACTCATTGTTGAGAGCCAGCCGTGCTGTAAGGATACATTAATGCTGATCCACATTATCATAATTGAGGTGTCTGCCGAGCCTGTATGTGTATTTTGTGCCGTGTGTGTGTGTCCAGGGGGAATACATAAAGACAGAGAGAGAGAGAGAGAGGGTCTTTAGAGCCAGACAGACACTATACTTTCATCTTTTAGCTCAACATTACAATAGAAGACAGGCTGCCTAAAATGTGCGGTTTGCGGTGTGTGTGTCTCTGTGTGTGTGTGTGTGTGTGTGTAACACCATTAAGGAAAGGAAAAAACCTCTAAAAGCATTATCGCTCTGATCTAGAAAGCATGTTGACATGACAAAGCACTATACAGGCACTTCATAGACTGAGACGCTGGCATCACAGTAAGAACACATTAACTCTCTCAGCCTCTGTTAGAATGCAGAGTGCAGTTGGAAGCTCACACCATCAATAACCTTTTAAATAAATGATAAATTAAAAAATAAATTAAAAAACAATTGATCTTGTTGGGTTCTCTGACTCAAAACTATTGTAATACAAGGCAGTACTCTATAGAACACCTATACACAATATGGTCTACTGTGACATGTGAGGTAAGAGACACAATATGAAACAATCCCATTATGTGAGTGCAGGAGACTCAATTCAATTAGGATTTAAAGTCATTACATACGTCTGTGATATGACATCATACCACAGTGTGTCCAGTCAGATGGCATCGTGACATCACAGTGATTCAGGCCATCTCATCAGCTTAAGTGCTTTCATGTAACGGCCGCCTTGTGCACATGGGACAGAATGGAAATGAGATCCGGGCAGTCCAGATTAGATTACTACCATGCTGTGTGATATGTGGCTGCAAAAGCACAGAGTAAAAGGGGCACAACTGCATGTGGGTACAATATGTACACAGCAAATGCAGGCACACGGAAATAAAATCCTATCTGCGTTCATATTTGGTGATTTAAAAAAAATATCTGTCAATTAAAATGCAGATTGTATGTTTCCAGATTCTTCTTTGTGATTTTTGAACTGTTGGCTATTTTAATAAATTACATACTGTACATAACCAATTCATTTAAATTAGTTCAAGACGGGCCTTCATCCACCAAAGCAGCAGGTATTATATGGACAGCAATCTGTCGGGGTGTGTTATTGTGTGTTGCCTGGATATAGCACTCATGTGGAATTGAAAGAAAAAGACTTAAATGCTTTAAAGACCCTTAGAGGCAATGTGGACTTATCCCACCCAAACATATGGGTCAGGTCAGTGTGTGTGTGTGTGTGTGTGTGTGTGTGTGTGTGTGTGTGTGTGTGTGTGTGTGTGTGTGTGTGTGTGTGTGTGTGTGTGTGTGTGTGTGTGTGTGTGTGTGTGTGTGTGTGTGTGTGTGTGTGTGTGTGTGTGTGTGTGTGTGTGTGTGTGTGTGTGTGTGTGTGTGTGTGTTTGCGATAATGAGTTGGTCCGAGGCTATAGGTGGCTCCTTTAAGAAGCACTGACAGGGTGTTAATGTACAGCTTATGACTGTCCGTGTGTGTCCATGTGTGTCCTATTCTTACAAAAGCACCCACGCACAACCACAACCGGCTTTGTGCTGGTGGTGGGATCAGCTTTGTGTGTTCATGAGCAGAGGAAGTGCCCATGTGTGTGAGAGAATAGGAAGTGTCAGTCTTAGTCAGGTACACACACACATGTCAGAAATCACACAACAGTAGGTGGTAGAGCTGAACATTTTGGGAAAATAACTAGTTTTTTCAGACAGATGTTGTAATTTGTATGGTTCGAACACAAACCATGTTGTTGTGGCGTAATTTTTCTGCTTCATCTCAAATAATATACAATCCAGGTACAGTTGTAGGAGGGCAACTGGACTGTGCTGCGTCAACTTAACCTTTCAGGCCATACACTCATCAGTGGAGACCGTTTTCTTTTGCACCACAAATGTTATGCTTCATGCTATGGTAAGGCTGGTTGTGTTATTGTGCTAATGAATGATGAACAGTCAGAATGGACTATTCATCAAGCCTATAGGGAAGTGTTCCTACCTGTGCAAATAACAAGGGGAACACAACAAGGAGCTACACCGTGTGCTGCACAAAAGGATCTGGAACTGAATGCAGATTTTAACACTACAATTCAACACACAACAACAGTCAACAGGTAGAGTGACCTATTGAAGTGTGTGTTTGATGCCATATTTCACAGTCTTGTTAGTTGGTTTATGCTCTAAAAACAGTCAAATATTTACACTTCAATCCAAATTTAAAAATGTGAAAATGTCTATTTGAACTTGTAAAAAAAAACCTATAGGGAGACATGTAAAACTGGTTCATTCTCTATCAGCCTGCCAGTACCAAGCAACAGCATCCTGGGAAACATATTCCCGCGTGTGTTTGCACTGCATGTTTGTGTTTTTTTCCCATCCTTTGCTTGCGTTCATACAGTACCTGTATATGCCTGTGTTTGCGAATATGGGTGTCTGTTTGTGGTATCAAGTAGCCTACAATGTGCCGTCAGCTGACTCCAAGCTGGCACATGAGTCACACAGTGGCAGTGATGTAATATTTGCCTTCTTGAAATATTAAGAAAAGCGAGTTGACCTTCAGCTCCCTGCCCATGTAGGTTCCTAACTGTGTTGTTTACTGCATGTCAGGTTGGGGATTGGTTTGATTTATTTTAGCCAGCCTGACTGCTTTGCATTGTGAATAGGCAGTTCTTTTTCACGCCATTACTGTTGTCAAGTTCAATTCATCACTTAAAAAAGCTCCAACTTTTTCTTTTCAAAGCTAACGCAGGAAATGGTAATGAAAACCAAAACAGTAATTGCTGCTTCTAACGTAATCCTACACTGCAAGAAATATCCGCCAGCGGTACCATGTATTTACTGTTTCAGAGCATTGCAACTCCTGTTTAACGGTGCAATTAAATGAGCAGGTTAGTTGTTGTGGGATAAGGCTAGGTGGCTCCAAAGTCAACCTTGTGTATGAGCAATTTTTGACCATAATGAGTAGTATTGAAGGCTTGGCTGTAAGAGATTGAACAGTACAGAGAGAAACCAATGCAGACTGAAATGTTGGTTAGGAGTGGCAGGGAATGAGAGACAGGAAGAGAGAGAGAGAGAGAGCTAATGGGCTAGTCAATTATTTACTCTCAACCTTTTTACCTTCTGATATTTTAGCGGATCACTTTAAGAGAAGCTTGAATCCTAATGAGCTCACACTGTGAATTTAAATGCGACCTTTACGTGGTGTGTTTGCATTCATGCACGATGTGTGATGTTTTGCACATTATAGTCCACGTTCATGGGTTTTTTTTCTCAGTGTTTTGGTGCCTTTGCTTATCTCTTATGTGTGTGTGTGTGGGGGGGGTGTGTGTGTGTGTGAGCTGATGGCTTGTCAGCAGGCCAACCCAGCCATTGTGAAGCAGTCGCTACTGTTATATGGCCCTCGCAGCTATCAGCCACTGATAAAGATGTCAAACAACATGCACTCCTAATGTTATGAAAATAACTTGGTAGACCAGAGAGGAAGCTGTCGGCCCGAGCTACACAGCGATTCACTTTAGTCAGACTCAAACTGAAACGTAATTTTATATAGGGAGAAAGATACAGTTTATATGCCCATATACATTATATAATAGTTCTTACCAGAGTCATTTAAAGCTGATCAGCAGGTTGAGGTGCAGCTAAAAGCCAAAACACGGACAAAGCTTCCCTTGTTAGGTCACACACACACACACACACACACACACACACACACACACACACACACACACACACACACACACACACACACACACACACACACAATGAGCTGGGGGGTCATTAATCTTGCGCTGCTCAGAGCGAAAGGACCAAATTCACCCTCACATACACACACAGTGAGTGTTCATGTATATACACACTGGCATGCACATGCACACCGGGGGCACACTCAAGCTGGCAGGCACAAGAAATAAAGTGTCTAAAGCCTTTTCCCTGTGTTTTTTAAAGAGTCTTTTAAAATCCCTCTGCCTTGTTTTTCACTTGTAAATCAACTCAGCCTATCCGTCGCCTCGTCTCCACTCTCCTGTTTGCAGGGAAGCTCCTCCCTCCAGGTGTGTCCCGAATATACAGGTGCAACCACGTGTGTGTGTGTGTGTATTGTTATGTAGTAATAAATAG
Organism: Ammodytes marinus; assembly: GCF_949987685.1. Classification (NCBI taxonomy): domain Eukaryota; kingdom Metazoa; phylum Chordata; class Actinopteri; order Uranoscopiformes; family Ammodytidae; genus Ammodytes; species Ammodytes marinus. Next base: position 5,587,077 of record NC_137227.1, read on the forward strand.
ACCAAGACAGGGTGGTGCAGCTCCATTGGAATTCAACAGGGTTTTGTTTTCTGGTCACTGTTGTTTTGAATGCGCAATGACTATTTGTTTGTCTATGTGTTACGCAAGTGTGTTTCACATAAACACACACACGCACACACAAACAAATCCGACCTGCCGGGCGATCGTTTGGTTGGTGTTGTTGTTGCAGGGATTTCATGCAGCGAACAAGAGGATTTAAGGCCTTGGAGTGATTATGAAGGCTCGGGTTACAGAAGATTAAAATGGTTGTTCCTGCTGCTCTTCAAACCACACACCATTTGTTTTGTTATTTTTTTATGTACTTATTAAAGCTCTTCATTAGACCCTGTAGTCTAATGTCTGACTGACATATTATATTAGCATGAACATTTATTTATACACACCCTTCAAGCAGTGGGGGAACAAGTATTCAGATATTGTATTTAATCATATATAAAAGCCTCCATTGGACGAACATTTTATCAATTGGTAAAGTTAAATGTAGAAGTAGTAAAATGTACAGTATCAAAAGTTAAAGTATTTATTATAGAGTTTCCCCAGGCAGCATTATATTATTGGTTTATTACTATGTGCATTACCATAGTAGCTGGAGCTAATTTTAACTACTACATACTGTTGATAGTTCAATCTATAACCCAATTGATCAAGTTGAAGATGAAGAATCTCAATGTTGACGCTAACGAATTAGAGCTGTTAAAATAAATAAAAGATAACTAATGATAGTGCTCTACATGTATCATTATTTATCTTTTATTTATTAAACTTTTGTGTTTTTCCATTAAATAATTCAAAAAGACTGAAAAAGTTCCCTTATCTACCATGCTAAGTCCATCTCGGTATATATTCTGATCACCAAATAACCAAATTCAAGGATTTTTGATAAAGTATTTAAACTATTTGTGGTACTCTGTATTTGTATGTACTCGGAAACAAATAATGTTGCACAATGTGCAGTTATCAGATTTTAAATCTAAAATGATTAAATCAGGATAGGAGAATTAGATAGAAAATAGGTATTTCAGGTCGGAGTATGATGATGGTGCCATGAAAAGGATCAGGTGAGGTGTGGGTGGATAAAAAAGGGAGATGAAGAACTGGAGATTGAAAAGAAGAAAATGAGATTGAGGGAATAGCTCTAGGTTTTTTTTTCAGTGGAGTCAATTTGTGATGGTGTCCATGTATAGGAAGGGAGGGTGAGAGTGGAAGGAAAAGCTAGGAAGTCGGAGAGAGAGAGGCTAAGAGGACTTTTTCTCATCACCGGGCGAAAATGAAAGTGAATGGGAAGAGAGGAGAGAGAGAGAGATGAGAAACAAGGGCAGGAAGTCAAGACGAGCTGTCATGTCCTGTAGACCGATGGCAGCCTGAGAGGAGGGAAAGATGAAAAGAGGAGTTTTTTCTTTCCCTCCCTCTCTCTCTCTCTCTCTCTCTCTCTCGCTGTGTGTGACCTGCTCTGTTTCTCCCTTTGGGTTTAATCAAGCAGACAGTTTGTCCGAGCCGTTGCGGTGGTGGTGGTGGGTGTCGGTGGTTTATCATCAGCGGGAATTAATGTGTGTGACAGGGGCTTATTAGATGAGAGCGCCCACCCCTGCTGGCTGGGACAGTGGAGGGAGCCAGGGAGAGGCTGGGGGGAAAGTCTCTCTCTCTCTCTCTCTCTCTCTCTGGGGACAGGAGGACAGACAGAGAATATTTTAACCTTATTTCCTTATAGAGGAAAATGGAAATTGACTATACAAAATGAAAGAAGTAGGACTATTTAATTTGACAGCGGAGATCAGCTGTCTTTGTTTGGAAGGTTAACGTCAATTAGGTGTGCAGCGGAAACCGGTGTTGTCCATGTGACATCATTAGGGTGTGCTGCTGTGTTTGTGTGTGTGTGTGTGTGTGTGTGTGTGTGTGTGTGTGTGTGTGTGTGTGTGTGTGTGTGTGTGTCTGACTGACTGAGAGAGAGAGAGAGAGAGATGCACTTGGCACAAATTCTTTTTTTATGCATTGCACACATTTTGTTTTGTGTGTGTGTAGTGTTTTGAGCTCCTCCCTTTCCCCTGACACACACACACACACACTGTCCTCCTCACACATGAATGACTGATCTTTAGTGCTGGTTACGTAATGACTCGGCGGCTGTGCAGAGTTTTTGTCCCGGCACAGTGTCTCCTCGGGCCAAGGGGAGGATGTAATGAGGCTCATCCTTTCAATACTTTATAAAGTCCTGGCTACTTCTTCTTCTTCTTTCTTTTTCTTTTTTTAACCCAGCTGCAGTCCTTTAGCCTGTGTGGAGTTATGGGATTGTAGTTCAGTTGCGTCAGGAGGCTGATAGGGAGGGTAAATCACCTGTGTTGTGATGCTGCACTGTGCTGACTCACCTCACCTCACTGTGTGCAGACGAAGCAACACACACATCATGCCCAGCGGAGAAGGAACAGGGTGATCCGTACAGCGTGCAAAAAAAAACTGATTAATAAAGCAGTACGGACAGGTAGCAGATCGTGATTCACTGATTTTTGAATATTTTAAGTATTTAACCAATGTTTCATCAAGTGATCAGGGGAGGTTTTATTACTATCCCTATAGGCCTGTTTAGCTCTCACTCTCAAAATCCTAATTTTCAATGTCAGAACTCATTAAACAAAACTCCTTAAACTGTTCCCCCCTTTACTGAGAGGCAAAATGCTGCTCATATGGCTGCCTTCTGTCACTATAGAGAGATGTATGTACCAGAACCAGGCAGTGCTTTGTGGACATTTCTTGCCTGTGCATAACCGTCTCACTCCAACCACTAATGCTGGCAGAGAGCAAACCAATACGTCAATATATTGATGTAGTTACCAGGATGTAAATCACTGATCCAGCTCTCTTTGCTGAGCCACCAGGCCGATTGCATAGGAAAAAAGGAGGTCAAATCCGAGTGCAGAAGACCGCGCGTTCGGCCGCTGGCAGTGTGGAGGAAACACATGGAGGATGTTGCCACTGTAAAAGCTGCATTCCAGGAAAAGACTCAGGCTAATGCAATTTAATCACCATACGCTACAGAATGGGCTGTATCACCACATCCATAAACTGTCTGTCTCACCCCTTTCTCTCTCTCTCTCTTCCTCTTCCTGTTTTCTGGGCACTGCAACGAGCTGGCAGGTTGTGGCTGATGGTTGACCTCTCTCCGGTTGACCCAATTCTACAGTATAGTGTTTCACAACACACACAGGCAGAGGCAAATGATGAGTGGTAGAGCAGGC
>NC_137227.1:5595327-5596809 GCF_949987685.1 Ammodytes marinus
TCTATTGTATGTGACACGCACGCACGCACACACACACACACACACACACACACACACACACACACACACACACACACACACACACACACACACACACACACACACCTGATCTCTTGTAACAAATGTTTTATTAACGCGTAACTGTGTTTGTGTGTGTGCGTATAGGTGTGGCTCTGAGGTCATTCAACTGAACAACAGACCCAAGGCAGACACTGATCTGGGGTCAGAGACACATAGCACAGCATACACCCTTTTACTTTCATGAAATATTTGTTTCCCCTCTCAAACATGGAAGTGTTTTTATTTAGGTTCTTCTCTCTCCCTCTCATCTGGATGTCTTTAATCTCCCAAATGCCTCTTGGCTGATGACTTTTTAATTGAAGTTTCGGATCTAGCGGAGGGATTGCATGACAAGGAGGAATACATTTTGAGACTTACCAAATGTTATTTTCAAAGGAGCACTGATGTCCGGCCAAATGAAAGGGTCTGCGTTACATTAACTCCCTGGAAAGCTGACATAAAAAAAAAAAAAAAAAAAAAAAAAACGCCACATATTTTCTTTCATCAAAGCTATGATGCTAAGTTTTTTGAGCATTAGCAGTTCATCAATGCACATGGCGCAGGTTATTGAACATAGTTAATTATGTCCACATAAAAATCTTGATCCTGATAAGGCAAGGCAAGGCAAGGCAAGGCAAGGCAAGGCAAGGCAAGGCAAGGCAAGGCAAGGCAAGGCAAGGCAAGGCAAGGCAAGGCAAGGCAAGGCAAGGCAAGGCAAGGCAAGGCAAGGCAAGGCAAGGCAAGGCAAGTGTATTCATATATCACAATTCAGACATAGGTAGACATAGATAAACGAACAAGACTGAAAAAGACTGCAGCAAGTTAACCCATATGCTCCATATGCTCTCTCTGTCAGTTTGGCCTCTCCGGATCTTGAGAGCTGGCGGGCAGGACTGATAAAGCTATCAGCTCTGAATACACACAGGAGAACCTCAGTACCCCGTCTCACAGGAACAGAGCACTTAACCTGTCGCCCTTCTCTGCCATATATCACCTGTAGACATGCACACACTGGGCCGCCCACAGTCCTATACCTGTAAAAAAAAAAAGAGGCTCAGAAAAAATGGGCCCAAGTTTGGCTATGAGGCTATTATCTGTCCACCTTGCACTTTGCTTCTCTCTCTCTCTATCTCTGTCTCATTCCCTCGGTCAGGTCGGTGGGTTCAGGTCTTTATGTCTTATGTCTCCGTACAGAGAGGGGGAGAGAAGGGCTGCCATTGGGGGAAGATAAGAGGAAAATCAATTGTGTTACCTTGATCAATATGGACACGCAACATCTTTGAAAGGCCTTGTGCAAAATCACAAATCAGTTAATAAATGGTGTTATAGAACTCACAGTGAGTCATATTTTTTATTGCAGAATATGACTGACTCCATTTTATACCTTTCCCTCTCTCTCTCTCTCTCTCTCTCTCCCTCTCT
>NC_137227.1:5597009-5799509 GCF_949987685.1 Ammodytes marinus
CACACACACACTGATTCCAAAGTGTTATCTGTCGCTGTGGTGCTAAAAGCGTGCGAAAGGATCAGGCCGCACGGTGCTTGGAGGCCACAGGTCAAAAGAGGCCGTTGTGTTTGTGTCAGTGTCTGGTGAGAACTGCTCGTAGTGGAACCATTTAAAATAAATATACCGACAGACACATGGGGAGGTGTGTGTGTTTGTATGACTTTTACTCCTGACAAGCGCTAGTGAGTTGATAGCTTGGAATCTACAGTGCGGGAAGAGGCAGTTATAAAATTTGGAATATGAGACATAGAGATGGACACAGACAGCATTCAGAGTCGCCTATGTCCCCCGTGACAATGCACCCATTATTCTTTACACTGAATGAAACTGAGAGGAGAGTAGTGGAGAACCAGGGCAGGGAGGGAGGCGCTGAGAGCATCTCTCCCCACTCAGGGTGAGCCGTTCTGGGACACAGAGTTCCCAGCAGAGCCCCCTGGTTTCTATTAACAGCATCGGCTACTGTACCGGGGGTGTGGACGAGAGGAAATGAGAGATTTGCTTTTGTTGTAGTGTTGATAGACTTCTTAAAGGGTTATTCAATCTGCATTTAATTCAAACTTAAACTCTGGTTCAGATGGTAGCAGCGAAAGCTTTAGGCATTTTGCACACACAGATAGCTGCCCCGACAACCACGCACAAACTCGCACTCTCACCTCGCACTCACACACACACACACACACACACACACACACACACACACACACACACACACACACACACACACACACACACACACACACACACACACACACACACACACACACACACACACACACACACACACACACACACACACACACACACACACACACACACACACACACCCTGGGGGTGAGTGAGATGCCAGTGGTTAAATGTTGGCTGCTTTGATCTCTGGTCTCTGTCAGTGGCCAAAGTCAGTCCGATACACTGGCTACTTTGTCCTGTTGTCAAGTCCTAGCCCCAGACATTGTGAGCACAAAGTGGGGTTTTGGAGGAAGCGTGAAGACGTTTCACTTTTAGCACATCAATCAGGTTTTAATGGTTTTAATGGGCCATTTTTACTACTAGCCACAGGAATTACGGTCAATTTTAGATGATTCTCCTACTGTTTTACGTCCAATACCAATGCAGGAAGTGGAGGATTTTCATTAACCCATTTCCCCTAACCTCGACTGAATATTTTAGCTACCCGACCCGACCTTAGCAAATAACACAATTTTCCCCTACCACTTCCATAGTTGTGCTATGCATGGATATTGTAAGAAGCAAAAACCTACAACACATTGGCTTTGAACTTTGTCCAGGGTTCATAGACATTCTTGTCTAAGGATGGAAACAAATGTGGTCAATGTAAGCAGACGCTTTGCAGTGTGATTAGGGGGTTAGGCTGTGGTATCTAGGATGTGGGGTCACCTGGTGTGTGTGTGTGTGTGTGTGTGTGTGTGTGTGTGTGTGTGTGTGTTTTCTGTGGCTGTCTTCAGCTGGCTGTGTGGATGGTAGACTTTTTTCCTTTTTCTTTTTTAGCCAAATGGGAGGACAACCTCACTGTTTTTTTTACCAATGTTAATGAGACATGTGCATGACTGGTGTGAGCCCTCATCATTTAAATTGCTCGTTCTGAGTCTTTTCATGCCTCTCCCTGTATGTTAAAGCGCCAGACTCAGCTGCCACGCACTTATTAATCATTAGCTGTCACCATTAGTCAGCGCTAGTGTCGAAACAACTCTTCCCACTTTGCTCTTGACACCGCCACACACACACACACACACACACACACACACACACACACACACACACACACACCCCAGTCCTCTCCTTTTGTGGCCACTTCTTTGCTTCTGTCTAAGCACACAGTCAAATGGCTACTAATGACTCCACCTTTAACCCCTGGTTCATGCCTCAGTGCACAAATGAGGACATAGATGTTGAGTTGCAAGAGATCAGAAGGCCATTATACTGTCGCTCTGTCAACAAAACGTGTGTCCTCAATCCCTCTCCTTTCCTCACCCAATCTGTGTGTGTGTACAGTCTATGGAAGAACACAGATTTGCCTGACATGTGAGAATTGTGTGTGTGTCTGTGTGAAAAAGGCTGAAAAGTCTAAATGCGAAAAGATTCTGTGTGTGTGTGTGTGTGTGTGTGTGTGTGTGTGCGTGTGTGTGTGTGTGTGTGTGTCTACCACTATTTTTGTGAGAACCAATTTGAGTTTTGGACCTAGAAACGAGGATATTTTGGTCGGTTCTCACTTTGTGACAATAAGGAAAGGGGAATTAATTATGTCAATGAGTATAAGTAAGACCTTGAAATGCGCGCGTGTGTGTGTGTGTTTGTGGGTGACGGAAAGGGAGTAAATGCATCACCCTTTCAGCAGGAGGCCTTGTGGTGGACAGCTCTGCAGGGCTTTTCTACATTGTCTTTATCAGCAACGGACAGGAAATTGGCTTTGTTAATCATTAAACCTTAGTGTGCACATGTAAAACCACTCAGAAGTTTGACTTATGACACACTCACACTCACTGCCCTTCTTACTCATCATTTTACTATCACTGACTAAACCCCTCAACAATGTTATCTAAATGACACTGCCTAGTCACCTATGAACAATTAAAAAAAAAATAAAAAATTATGTCACACTCTGTGGTGATGCTGTGTGGTGATGTTTTAGTTCAGAACACTTTTCTCACAGTGCAACTCAGTGTGTCAATGTCTGTAGAAATGAGGTCAGAGATAGTTAGGGTCCAAGTGGTTTTTCAGAGCATTGACCAGCTTCGTGGGAATTTGTATCAATACTTATAATGTTCTCTGCAGCTTCGGTCTGACAACTTTTTTTTCTTTTCTTCACAGTGTTACCTATGAAGTCACTTTAGGAGTTCTGTTTTGAGTGCAGTGATGTTCATAAAGTAGAGGTTGAAAAACTAAACCAAAGTGTGTGTGTGTGTGCTGGTTTGTGTGTGTGAATGGGTTTAGGTCTTATTGATCTTCTAGCTCTAGCAGCATGTAACCTCTGACCTTTGGCTTGAGACCCCATGGGTCAGCGGTGACATGCATATGACACTGACCAGCTGTTGCTTCAGGACTTGCATATGTTATCAGTTTTATTTGTATGTGTGTGTGTGTGTGTGTGTGTTCGCCACCGCGAGCAGATGTTCGCTAGAACTGTGTGGTTTCTTTAATGAGAAATGTGTGTGGGCCTCTGTGTGGTTGTCTGTGCAGCGGATAAAGAAGTGTAGTTAAGTTTTAAGAGCTGCAGTAGAAATGACAGCTCTACTGTGTGGTGGTAGCACATGCAGACACACACACACCCACACACACACATGTATAGACACATGTCATTTTGAAAAAAACAACCCAAATGTTGGTTTGTGCCTCCATCCATCAGAGTGTGCGCTGGCATGAAACTAACCGTGAACTCAAACCCACAATTTAGCCACCCGCCAAACACATCAGGTGAAAAACATCTGTGTGTGCATGTGATGCATGTCCGTGTGTGTGTGTGTGTGTGTGTGTGTGTGTGTGTGTGTGTGTGTGTGTGTGTGTGTGTGTGTGTGTGTGTGTGTGTGTGTGTGTGTGTGTGTGTGTGTGTGTGTGTGTGTGTGTGTGTGTGTGTGTGTGTGTGTGTGTGTGTGTGTGTGTGTGTGTGTGTGTGTGTGCGTGTGCGTGTGTGTGTGTGTGCTTAAAGGACCCTGTGGTGTTGGGCACAAGTGAGTTAGTCTCACGCCATTTGGTTTTTGCCCGGATACCTCTCTCTCATGCTGCGTCTGCCCGTTTAGCTCTGTGTCTTTCCCTTTTTTTCCGCTCAGCCTCCTGTTGTTCTCGCCGTACCCCAGAGAAAACATCTGGAGCAAGAATATTGTGAAATAGTGAACACATGACACAATCAGAGACTATCGAATCCTGTTAATTCTCTGGAGGAGTGTGTTTCATGCAGTTTATTACTACAATCAGTTAGGTTGACTGTTGTGCGCGTCCTTTGAAGCTTTCAGCACTTTGAACTCTACCTCCGCCATTGATCCCTGTAGAGAAATTCTCTTTTCTTATTCATCCCTCCACAGGGAGGTCAAAGGCCAGCTACAGCTATAGCAGTGAAGGGGGTGCTGCCGACAGTAGGGTGTTTAAGCTCTGGTTCTCCAGCTGAATTTATGTTATTACTACTAACGACTTGGACACATTGTCACCACAACGGCACAGGAAGTGTACAGAAAAAGACTAGTGGCAAATGATCGTAGGTGGAAGAGAAATAGCAGTACTCGCCTCTGGCTCAGAAGTGGTTGGTGCCAAGCTCAGTCCAATCAAAATAAGAGACATTTGTAAAAAAAAAATAATAATAATTAAAAAAAAAATAGGGTTTATCTTATGAGACATAGCACCATACTGCAACTACAGATTTTTCTTTCTGTAGGGTTTCACAGTTTTGGGAGTAGTATTCAAATATTTTACCGATCAGAACGTATCAAGTCATCAATATATGCGGGAAGAGACAATGTCATTTGGTTGTTACATTACATTCAAGCAAGTCCTGCATTCAAATGATCACTTCATTGAAATTGAATAAGTATCATCAGCTAAATATACAGTAAATTAAAAGGCAAAATGGCTCTTGTGAGTGAGGTATATTAACATTGTATGTTTAGGCCACTTCTAGGGGATGGGCCCCTCCTGAGTGTAACACTATCTGTCTTTTCCAAAGCTAAAAGTTACAGAAGTGTTGTATGTTATGGCTGCTCCTGCTCTAAAGAAACAGCTTGTCTCACCGTTTAGTCTGAATGCACCGGCCAGAATCTAAACACAGTCAGGCAGGTGAGCATTGTCTAAATGTACCTTTGTGTGGAAAGACATGGTTCACTTTTGTCAACACTCATTGTCAGTCACCTCTAGCCTTTAGAGGTCAATATACTGTGGTGGATGAAGTGAATACATGTATAGACTTTGTTCTGCTTTTGGCAACACATGACTATTTTCCCTGCCAATAAAGCCAATTTAATTCAATATAGATATATTTCACATAGCTTTTCTAGGCCTATATATTTCTTCCTCTCTTCCCTTAAAAACAACAAATAATTTATTTTAAAATGACTTTTATTATTACTCTGTAGATATTATGCCTGAATATTTATTATTATCATACGACAGCAGTTCCCCGTTATAACTAGAAGTACAGTCTTACTACTTACAGTAAGATAACAATAACAGGGTTGTGTTGATTCAATGACTCATTCATACTGAAACTCTCTCACACATACACACTGGGCTATATGCTGCAGGCACCAGCTTCTAAACCAACACACACACACACACACACACACACACACACACACACACACACACACACACACACACACACACACACACACACACACACACACACACACACACACACACACACACACACACACACACACACACACACACACACTGCTACCACACTCACATGCACATGCTAATCCTGCAGGGCATGGGCGAATTTAGGGCAAGCCTGATTAGTAGTGCTACTGCTTATCAACCAGAGCCAGAGAGAGAGAGAGAGAGAGAGGGAGAGAGAGAGAGAGAGAGAGAGAGAAGGAATTGGGGGAAGTGGAAGAGGTTGGAAACTGGGGGAAAGGGGCTGAGAGAATTGAAGATATTGCAACGTGGATTCACACAAAGGAATTCTGTTTTTCTGTTCCATTGTTATCACTATTTTATTCATCCAAGAGCATCCAAATATAAACACACACCCCGGGGGGGATGGGGAATAATAAAAAGACACAGAATAAGAAGAAGAGTAGCAGCAGAGCATTGAGTGATGAAGTGGGCAACCAGCCACTGCAACCTTTCACCTCTTCTCTTCCTCCTCCTCCCTACAAACCTACTCCCTTCATCTTTATTCCTCCCTCTCTCTGTGTCCTTGTACGTTCACTTTCTGATGCCTTACGTTACGTCCCTCCTACTACATCTTCTCCAGTCTTCCCCTGTACACTCCTCTCTCAACCTTTTTGCTTTCTGCCTGGTAATCCTCCACTTCCCTCAGGACTTTTGCTTCATGTGTGTGTGTGTGTGTGTGTGTGTGTGTGTGTGTGTGTGTGTGTGTGTGTGTGTGTGTGTGTGTGTGTGTGTGTGTGTGTGTGTGTGCTCTCACTGGGGAAGGAGAACCTCAAAGGAGAGGCCAACATTAAGTGTGAGGGTCATTTGGTGTTCTTGATGTCTTCATCTCTGAGTGGAGAGGAAGGAGGCCAGATATGCACTACCAAGTAGATAGCCACTTCATTAGGACACTTCTTTAGATAGGCTTCAATTAAGCTTAATTAGTAATGCATTAATTCATCATAGGTACGTTCTCAGTTAAAAAAAACTTGAATCTTGGGTTGCCAGATCCTTCTGGATTTGTGTTTCGTCCGTGCTACGGAACACAATCTTTACACTTTATTAACATTCCAAGCAGCAGTGAAGATGGATTAATGTAAAAAAAATCGAACTGAGGACTTTTGGCCAATCAGAAAGTCACCCTTCATTAAATAACTGTACTTTTAACAAATGGAAAGCACTTGCCAAGGACATTTTTCGCAACCTGGCATCCCAGGTTTTTTACATTTGATTAAACTTCCACTGGTCCTAACCGCATCTCTTCTCTACACAGCCTCAAACAGCCCTGAAAGGTTTGCAGTTTCATTACATGAATTAAACGTCTGTGTTTCCTCAATGCCACCCTCAACTTGACTTTCAATGGTCCCTCACATTGTGTGGTTTCTCGGTATGCTGTTTTGCTGCTGTGAAATCACTTGGGTCCAACAGGTTTTTTTTTTCATTTAGACTTTAATTTCAGGGACGAAAATTGCTTTTAAATTTTAATTAAAGTGGCCGTTAAAAGGTTATACGGGCTGTTAGATTGGAGTTGATGACATTTGCAGACACAATGGCACACTGGTAACCCTTTACTGTGGCTCTAATAAATCCACCTCAAAGAGAAAAATAAGCTGCTAGAAGGACGTTGCTACGAGACTCATAATAACATGTATATGTACTCTGATGAGTTAAGAATAACCTTGTCGTGCTAGGTTTGATTTCCTATGCTTGTGAAATTATACAATATTGTTTTAGATGGGACACTGGAACTACCATCTATTTTGTCACTCATTTCTATCTTGTGTTCCAAAGCTGCTCCTATCTATTGCTCTCTCTGCCAACACAATTTAGATGTTCAGAACTTTATATGCTAACCTCTAAGGAAGATAAAGCATTGATCTAATGTGAGCTATATCCAAATTGCGTCTGCATAATATCGCTCCCTGTTGCACGACTACAAGCAAAAAGAAGCAGACCACAGCCATTTGTGGCATTCGGCTGCAGTGGTATTTAGCAACCAATGCTAACAGGAGCTAAATATCGGTACCATCCTCTCTGTAGATCTGAAGAGCTTTGATGCCTTTGTAAAGGCCCGTTTATTCACTGAGAAGAGGCTGTGGTTGACCGTGACCACAACAAAAAGAGGAGGTTTCTCTTTCACTCACCCTCTCTTGATCTCTGACGAACACACAAAGGGTCAATGAGACTGTATGATGTTTGACCAAACCGGGGTTAGAGAGAGGGGCGAGAGAGTCTGGGGGAAGATGAAGCGTTAATCTTTATTTTTTGCGTTTTGACATTCGCATTATGAAACAACCCCCCAGCCGAGCACCCTGCCTGCCCATTTGTGCTTTTTAACACACTCAGGAGACAGGATATGCCTGGATAGCTGACTCCATATCATCAATCAAAGCAACGACAATGAACCACTTACGAAACAATAAGTAGGGGTTAACCAAACACTATATACACACACACATACTGTATATACACAAGCACAGTCTTAGGAACAATTTGAATTGTCTGCATGCTGAAACATACATTGTTTTTTTTTACTTGCTGTAAATTATATTCAACTTTACCATGTCCGTGCAGCAAACAGAGAACATTCAACGGAACAATACCATGGTTGTCAACTATGCATTCCTCCACAACATTGTTTATTGGTTATAGCATTGGTTGTGTGAGCATGCTTAGAACTTGATGTTACACGTGCCAGAGATGAGGTTAAGGCCATGAATAGCAGGGGCAGTATATCTGCATATGTCGCCATGTTTTTTTGTGCACAAAAAAGGAAGCAATTGATATGAAATATGATATGCAAAGTGTTGGAAGAGAGCGTACGGGTAAAAATAATTGCGCATTGGGAAGAATATTTGTTTTACCTGATATAGTAAAATAATTTATTTTAAAAACGCCGGTTAAGTTTACACGTGTGTATGAATGGGTTGTCCCACTTTGGGTGATGCTATTCGTCTGCTGTCACTCATCATAATGTGTGGTGAAGTGGTGAGCATGGAGCCTGCTAATGGGTTTGCTCTCTGATGGGACAATCTTCCAAAAAGCTGGTGTGTGCCTTTAACCTGTGGAGTACTTCTGTCTGGCTGCAGCTCAACTATTCAGAGGAAGCAGCAGCTCGAGAACGACATTGAGCAGAGTGGATGATGGCGCTCTAAATGTGTGTTTCTCCACTGTGTTGATCATGCAGCTGTGTCCTGTGTGTGTGTGTGGTGCATGCTTGCTTGCGTGCGTGTGTGTGTGTGTGTGTGTGTGTGTGTGTGTGTGTGTTGTGTTGAGAGACCCTGGAGGCAAGAGCAAGTGTGTGTGTGTGTGTGTTTGAGCCTATGTGCATCTCCTCTCTCCATCCCGTCAGTTTTGATTGACAGCTGGAGGAGGGAGGTGTATAATTTATCACTTCCTTGTTGGTCAAATCCCACTATGCCCTGCAGCCAGAGACCAGGGTCCCCCAGAGCACAAACCAGTTTATTAAACCCTTAATGGACACACACACACACACACGCACGCACACACACACACACACACACACACACACACACACACACACACACACACACACACACACACACACACACACACACACACACACACACACACACACACACACACACACACACACACACACACTCTCCTGGTCTCTCTCCATGGCTGCTTCTCAGTCATGTTTAATTTATAATGAATGAATGATTCATGACGGGGGAGAGGATTTTGTATTTTAGGACTACTTATTCATTTATACTATCACCAGTCGCTTTTTAAAATATACCCTGGGTGTGATATTTTTTTCCCAGCATGCATAAGGTCACCACATTTTAATCTTTTAATGCGAAGTTCTTCCTTTTTTTTCTGTTATCCTGCACTACCCTGTGTATTGTCCCATCCATGTTACGTCAAAGCATTTGAATAGCACCCTCAAAAATACTGGGTTATTTATAATGTCTATTTAGCCAGGAATTACAGCGAAGGTCTATGTTGCATTCCAGTTCTTTTAAACGGCAACTTCATGCAGCCTTAATCAGCCAAATATACAGATATTTCCCGTAGGATTTAGTGAAGAGCCAAATAGAGCTCAAAGGAGAGTAAATATTTGAATTAACATTCCCCAGATGGACAGAAAAACATCTCTAGATTAATACCAATGTTGCTGTCTGCTGAATGTGTTCAAACATATGCAAAGGTTTGTTGGCAAGTTAACCATATTAACGTAACAGGTGGCAAATTAAAGGAAATTAATTCAGGCACATGGAAGATAGAGTTTATACAACTGTTCATGACATATTCTTCTACCATCCCAAATTGTGAGAGTGGCAAAGAAAATGAAAAAAATGGGTTATCTTAGCGTTTTAATACCAAAGATGAGGAGCAAATTGAACACACTTTCTGCAGTCAGCAGCTACTCAGTTGATATTAACTTTATACAAAGGTTTAATCTATAGCCTGTTGCAAAGAAGTAAAAATGCCATTCTTGTTGCAACACTTGTCCTTAGGAACAGTGTTACCACCTCACGTGCACATCTTCCTGTACACACATCACACAGGAATGGGCGCTGTATGTGCACGTCACTGAGGCACACAGGTGGGAGGTGATACTTGATACACGGTGAGCCACAGGGCCCTGCTGTCAAACAGGAGGCATTAACCCAACCTGCAGAGCATCCTTTCTTCCTGTGACACACGTCAAATCAAACGTATGCTTATTAAAGTGCTTCTAACAAACAGCTCCGTATGTCACCATGAAAATGAAAGACAAACAGGGGATGAGAAACAAGAAACCGCGTGTTGTGTGTCTCTCGCAACAGGCCTTCTTTCAACGTGTGCCTCGATGTGTAGGGTTAGAGGTGTGTTTTTGTGTGTGTGTTTGCGACTGTGTGTGAGAAGGGCAGATGGTATAGCTCTAGGATTCGTCTCTCTACATTAGGGTGCACAGCAGGTGGTGGAACCGTGTGTGTGTATGTGTGTGTGTGTGTGTTGTCGTGTCCTACACAGCCGGCAAGGACCAGCGCACAAGGACATCTCTCCAGACCTTGCCTTTGGCCTGTGTCACTAACACTCATGTCTACTTCTTTCTCTCTGTGTGTGTGTGTGTGTGTGTGTGTGTGTGTGTGTGTGTGTGTGTGTGTGTGTGTGTGTGTGTGTGTGTGTGTGTGTATAAGACCAGCTGTAGGACATAGGCTGTAAAGTGAGTTTGAAGAAGTGGTGTGAGCCTGCAGGGTGATGAGAGGTTGGATGGTTGACAGAGCAGATTAACAGTAGCCACGAAGGGGGAAAAGGAAGAAAAAACTGAGAATTCTTTGAGAATCGTTTATTTAAATAGCTTGAGGTGTAAAACCTGAAAAGGACACACATCTATAAACAAACATTAAATCAAGGGCAAAACTTCACAAATACACACTTACACCTGCAGCTTGGTCGTATTATGCATCTGCTTTAACAGACTGCAATCTCCCTCCTCGTATTGGCCGATTTTCAGGAAGTGCAGGTCCCTCTGTGAGCCAATCAGAGCGTGGCTTGCTTGTGTGACTGGCCTGCGGGCCCGAACAGATGGCTTCTTAGTGAATGAGAAATGACATTCATGTGTAATGTTACGGGTGACAGACAGAGAGCGGCTGGATGAGGGGGTGTGGATGGAGGCAGGGAGAGAGAGAGAGAGAGAGAGAGAGAGAGAGAGAGAGAGAGAGAGAGAAGATGTCTGTCATTAAGTTACAGGCAGATGTCAGCGTATATATTTTCTTCTTTTTTTTCACTACACAGAACAACACAGGCGGGCTCTAAGTGGAAAACCATGTCAGCGCAGAGTGCCATTTATCAGAACGCACAGACACGGTACTTAGTCCCATCCCACCATCAGGGGAACAGAGGATGATTGTGCCAAATTTGGTCGTCATGTTCCCAAAAGGATTTTCCTCTAAATGGTGTCCTCTTTCACTCATTTAAGAACTATATCAAGATGTAACATCTCTTTCTTTAACAATTAAGCAAAAAAAGTTGTGTTCCACTCCTTGTCTGTTTTGCTGTTGAACACAAGCCTCTGTGAATGTGTGACTCCTCTTCACCTCTACCTGCAGAATAATACAGGGGGCGTGTGCGCCAGTGATTTTTCTCATCTCCTCCTTGTTCCCTTTCTCTGAATTTCACGATATTGTATCAGCTGAGTTGTAATATCTCATTACGTAAGCCCGAGCCTTATTATCCGATGTGACGGCTGCACATTAAGTAGTGTGTAAGCGTTTGAGCCTGTGTGTCCATAGAGGATGACACGGGTACTTAGGAGATACGAGTTTAAACATCTTAAGCAAAATGATGTAACCCCTTAAAAGAAAATGTTTTCGTTATTTTCCTCTTACAAATGAAACGCAGGATTCATGAACAACGTATAGAGGGAAGTTCTATTCATAGATTTTCTTAGAAAGCAAGTTTCTGGAAAGCACTTATGATATAACACCAGCTTATCCTGTTATTATTTCCAACATGTTAGGTAAGAGTTAGCACTAATCCAGCAGACTCATAGCAGCACGAAGATGAATATGAATATGAATATGAATATGAATAGTTTCTGGCCTTACGAAACAGTGTTTAATCCGTGTTTTGGTCTTCACCATACTGTTTTTGAAGCTGATACCGACTATACATTGGCGATATATACAGTATATATGAATGCACTGTACATATTCTGTATTTTACTTCAAACAACCCTTTGGCATTCTTAATTTTCTTGTTACTTCTTGGCCAACATATTTCTGTGTCTGTTTGCCTTTGCACATACGAGTGGCGAATGCTTTGCCATTGTCATTAGTCCTCATTAATGAAACGTCCGATTGTGCAAATACACTGAGTTCAGGCGGAAACTTATGTTTTAAATATTTTACCAAAAGCAAAATATAGTTAAGAGTGTGACGTCTAGGCTCCGACCTCATCACTCCCCACAGGTCTATTTAGGCCTTAATGCCAAATTTAAGAGTAATGGATAAATATCTATTCCCCCAGAGCCAACAGGTGGGTGCAGGTCCAACTAACATTACAGGCTTTATTCATTAGCATTAGTCTTTAATCCCACTGATGAGTTAATCTGAGGCACAATAAAATCCTTTCTTTGTTGTCACACACACACACACACACACACATGCAAAAACACACACACACACACACAAAGTCACAGAAACAGATGGAAAGAGAGTGATGAAGACTTAAACTATAGAGGGATTAGAGGGGTTAATCTGGGGCTCTGTTTGTGTTAAAGGGCAAGGTGAAACAAAGGCCTGTCTCCCATCCATCCTCATCCCTCCATCACTCATCTCGTTTTCTCTGTTGAAAAACCCTTGCTGGGAATATGGTGTTTTGATTCTATCTCATCCGATCCACCAGCTATTCTGACATTTGGCCAAACATACTTATCTTTGGATCTCGCCATACAGTTTTTCCTGTTAACCCCTCAGCTGCCTTTGAGTGCATCTTTCTTGTGGGATGATTGACAGCAGCACTGACTCTCCCTCCTCTTTCTCCGTTCCTTTCCACAGACAACGTCATTGGTCCAGATGGGTTCGGGGGCGTGGCCAACTTCAGCACCTTCCTACTGGACCAATCAACGGGCACGCTGTTCCTGGGAGCCAGGGATGCCATACTGGCTGTGGACACCAACAAACTGAACCAAACACCAAGAAAGGTAGGAAGGGCCTGTCTGTAATATATTGCCATATTATATTATGAACCGGTTCTTCTTGTTTCTTTGCCATCAAATTTAACCTACCAGGAAATTAAAGTGAAAGGAATCAGGAAATACACTTATTCACTTACTCATCGAGAGTTATATGAGATGATTGATGGCACTCAGAGCTGTAAGCCAAATATTAGCTTAATTAAAGGCATACTCCAAAATACTTTTTGGCCAAAGTAAATCAGACAATATCTTCTCACCGTTCGCTACCTGCCCGTTCTTTGTGTGTGCCCTGAAAAGAAATCCAGTGTTAATACACAGCCTAAGCTCTGTAAAAAGGGCATGTTGATAGATATGGTGGGCCCACTTTGTTTACATACCAGTTTACATAGCCTATGCTGTGTATTGACTGTGTCGAACTATTCCTCTAAGGCAAAATTCTGATGATCACTCAAAGGGAAAATAATGACCAAGTATGATTAGGATTCTCTAGGTGATTAATTGTAAATGCATTCTAATCTTGAGCTAATGGACTAATATCGGTTAAAAAAGAATTGGAACTTTTCGTGGCTGACAATCAACTATGGATCAGGTACTGGTGAGGACAATGACTTCATCCAGTCGTCTCTGTCTCTCTTTGCCCTTGTTCCAGATTGTCTGGGACGTGCCGGAGGAGAAGCGGAAGTCTTGCGTGGCGAAGGGAAAGACAGAGGTGAGAGCTGCCATCAACACACATCCATGCCTGTACTAGGAAGTGATTTTCAGTGACGCACAGTCTTTGCAGTAGCTGTGTCTTTCTCTTTATCCTGATGCAAACCCTGTAGTAAAGATGCTTTATACGTGTGTGTGTGTGTGTGTGTGTGTGTGTGTGTGTGTGTGTGTCTGTGTCACAACCCCATGCTGTAAGGCATTGGGTGGGAAGTTCTGGGAATTATGCCAAAACCTCATCAGGGCTGTGTGTGTGTGTGTGTGTGTGTGTGTGTGTGTGTGTGTGTGTGTGTGTGTGTGTGTGTGTGTGTGTGTGTGTGTGTGTGTGTGTGTGTGTGTGTGTGTGTGTGTGTGTGTGTGTGTGTGTGTGTGTGTGTGTGTGTGTGTGTGTGTGTGTGTGTGTGTGTGTCTAGATAGAGAGACAGAAAGAGAGTAATAGTGTATGTGAGGTCACAGACGAGGTCCAGTAACCATCTATGGAAGCTGATTAAATAGAGCGTCCTGTACACTCAAGCTGTACATCTCATTATGGTTCAGCCAAAACACGGCATCACCCAGACTACTTAAAGTAAACCACCAGCACAGTGGATCTATATTCATTGATGTGAGGAAACGGAGTGTTTCGCCTCCGTGAGAATGGTGACTGATTCACTCACTGCAATCAGGTGTGTGCACTGATTGGCTGATTGAGCCCAGGTGTGAAGAGGCTATATCTGCCCTGAGACCCCACTGCTCTGTGCTGCTCATTGTTTGCTCTATGCGATGGTGAGAGGTTCACTCTGAGTGCCCTCTGAGTTAGTAAAAATAATTGTTCAAGTTTTGGTCTTTCGTTCAGCTGCTTGGCAGCAGTGGTTTGGTTCTCACTTTAGTTTTGTTATTAAAAGGTAGCCTGTGTGGCCCTGCACAACTTTGTGCTTTTTGTTTTCTGCCCCCTCCCAGTGTCGCGTTGCGATTTAGTGGTTATCCCTCCGGGGATAACTTTTAGAAACCCCTTGGTCCGCACCTGTGTCCCTAACTCCCCCCCAAAGCCTTACAGAATGAGCAGCCCAATGCAGGGCACAGCGGACCCCACTAGTGCTGCTGGGGACAGTTTAGAGGTCCATAGACAGGCAATTTCGGCTCAAGGAGCCCTATTGGGCTCACACGATCAAACGCTACGTGCCATTGTGGAGCAACAGGCCTCGCAGGACTGCATGCTGCGGGAGATACTGGCCCGTTTACAGCCACCTGGGCCAGCCCCTACCCAAGCACAAGCACCTCCAGTTCCACCCCATGACCCTTTTGTAGTCCAGGAGACCAAGTTGGCAACCCCAGCCCGCTATGACGGGCATCCAGGGAGGTGTAAGGGATTTATAACCCAATGCAGTTTAGTGTTTGAGTTACGACCCTCTATGTTTAGCACAGACCGAGCCCGGGTCGCATATATAATATCCCTTCTTTCAGACAAGGCCCTTGCATGGGCTACAGCCTTGTGGGATAAACAGACACCGGGCTGCGCTGACTCTGCTCTCTTCATGGCAGAGATGAGGCACGTGTTCGACCATGATGTAAGCGGCCACGAAGCTGCCAAACGCCTTCTTAGGTTACGTCAGGGCTCTTCAAGCGTTGCAGAATTTTCAATTCCATTCCGAACTTTAGCTACAGAGTCAGGTTGGAACAGGGAGGCTCTAGTGACCACTTTCGGTAATGCCTTATCTGAGAGGGTTAAGGATGAGCTAGCTTCCCGTGAGGTTCCGGATTCTCTTGAGGATTTAATATCATTGGCCATTCGAATTGACAACAGAATTCGTGAGCGCAACAGGGAGAGAAAACCGGGGTACCCCCGCCCTATGTCGGAGGAGTCCAGCATCTCTTGTGAAACAACTAACTTGCCTAAGGGGCCCCTTAGCAATGATGACCATGAACCCATGCAGATAGGACGCACACGGCTTACCTCTGCGGAGAAACAGAAACGTATGAGCAGTGGAGCTTGTCTATACTGTGGCAGGGGAGGTCACTTCATTCGCCAGTGCCCCTCAATGCAAAAACCCGGTATGCAGGGAAACGAGTAGACTCTGCAGACCGTGGGGAGGCCTCGCCGAGTCTTAATATTTCCCCTTGTGTGGATAATCACACTTACTTGCCCTTTGAGTTATTTTGGGATGGAGACTGGCGCACTTTTTCGGCATTTGTCGACTCAGGAGCAGCAGGTAGTTTTATGGACTCAACCCTGGCCCGTAATCTCAAACTACCAATTTTTGATCTTCCTTGTCCACTTGCAATCACCGCAGTGGATGGGCGACCGTTGGGTAGGGGTAGGGTTGAGAAGGTCACCTGCCCGATTTGCATTCGCATTGGCAATCACACGGAAGCAATTAAGTTTTTTCTTATTGATACACCTCAGTTACCCCTCATTCTGGGACACCCATGGCTCAAGGAACACAACCCCCACATCAATTGGAGGGCGGGGCAGGTGCTGAGCTGGGGCCCAGACTGTGCTTCTCACATGAGGGACTCAGACTCGGTGCGACTCCAACCTTTGGGCCTGGGGCCTCCTGCTGCTACCACCTCCTCTGCCTCAAAAACTCCCAGTTCATTAGGCCTCACCTGTGCTACCCCCAGTGTTCCCCTGACTCTTGGGGCTCTCGAGCCCGTGACTCCTTCCAACTCTTCGTCTTCTGTGTCTAATCTTCCCAGTGGGGTTCCGGTAGAGTATGTTGAACTTAGTGAGGTCTTCAGTAAACAGAAGGCTTCCACCCTTCCTCCGCATAGGCCGTATGATTGTTCCATCGATCTCCTCCCAGGCACTACGCCCCCCAGGGGCCGCCTGTATTCGTAATCACAACCTGAAACATCAGCTATGGCGGGCTATATTGATGAGGCTTTAGCGGCAGGTTTCATTCGCCCCTCTACATCTCCGGCTGGAGCCGGGTTTTTCTTTGTGGGGAAGAAAGATGGGGGGCTTAGACCCTGCATTGATTACAGGGGCCTAAATAGCATCACCGTTAAAAATCGCTACCCACTCCCTCTCATGTCCACGGCATTTGAACAACTTCAGGGTGCATCGTTTTTTACCAAGTTGGACCTTAGGAATGCCTATAATCTGGTGCGCATACGAGAGGGAGATGAGTGGAAAACGGCGTTCAACACTTCACGGGGGCACTATGAATATCTGGTCATGCCCTTTGGACTTTCGAATGCTCCTGCAGTTTTCCAGGCGTTGGTCAATGATGTCCTCAGGGAGATGCTTGAACATTTTGTCTATGTGTATTTGGATGACATTTTGATTTTTTCAAAGTCCTATCTGGAGCATGTGTCTCATGTTAAGAGGGTTCTCCAGAGGTTGTTGGCGCACCAACTCTTTGTCAAGGCGGAGAAATGTGTCTTCCATGCCCCCACAGTCAAGTTTCTGGGGTACATTGTGGAGCAGGGCAGTGTCAGAATGGACCCAAGCAAGGTCAAAGCGGTGCAAGATTGGCCTCGACCTGACTCTGTCAGACACGTTCAGCGCTTTTTGGGGTTCGCTAATTTTTATCGACGCTTCATTAGGGGCTTTAGCTCGATTGCTGCCCCTATTTCTGCACTGGTAAAGGGGCCGCCTTCACGATTTCATTGGTCCCCAGGGGCTGAGAAGGCATTTACGGAACTTAAGAGAAAGTTTACCACCGCACCGGTCCTGATTCACCCAGACCCCTCCATACCATTTGTTGTCGAGGTGGATGCCTCAGATGTGGGAGTGGGGGCGGTTTTGTCCCAAAGTTCTCCAAAGGACAAAAAGCTCCACCCTTGCGCATTCTTCTCTCGGCGTCTTCTACCAGCCGAGAGAAATTACGATGTGGGTAACAAGGAGCTGCTGGCCGTGAAGTTGGCCCTGGAGGAGTGGCGCCATTGGCTTGAAGGTTCCGAGCATCCGTTTCAGGTCTGGACAGACCATAAGAATCTGGCATATATCCAGCAGGCCAAACGCTTAAATCCTCGCCAAGCTCGCTGGGCCCTGTTTTTCAACAGGTTTGATTTCAATCTTTCATACCGTCCAGGTTCGAAGAATCTGAAGCCGGATGCCCTATCTCGACGATATGAGTGTTCAGGTCGTGACAGTTCCCCAGAGACCATTGTGCCCCTCACTCGCATCCTTGCCCCAATCACCTGGGAGATTGACACAGTGGTTCAGGGGGCTCAACAGCAGGAGCCCGACCCAGGAGGGGGGCCCCCAGGCTGTCGGTATGTTCCAGCAGGAGTGCGACCACAAGTTCTTCAGTGGGGTCACTCTTCACGCCTCACCAATCACCCTGGTGTTCGTCGCACTATGGGTTTTCTCAAACAGAGATTCTGGTGGCCCCGGATGGCGAGAGATGTGAGCGAGTTTGTGGCGGCTTGCACCATTTGCGCCCAAAACAAGACGTCACAACAGCCGCCTGCCGGTCTGCTCCAGTCCTTACCTATCCCGAAACGCCCTTGGTCTCATGTGGCCCTGGATTTTATTACAGGACTACCCTCATCGAAAGGGTTCACTGTCATTATGGTCGTAGTAGATCGGTTCTCAAAGGCAGCCCATTTCATCCCGCTTCCTAAGCTTCCTTCTGCCCTAGAGACCGCCCGACTTGTAGTCAAACATGTCTTTTGCTACCACGGCCTCCCCCAAGACATTGTGTCTGACCGAGGTCCCCAGTTTGCTTCCCGTTTCTGGAAGGCATTTTGTTCCCTTGTGGGTGCTTCGGCTAGTCTCTCGTCAGGGTTTCACCCCGAGACCAACGGTCAGACTGAGCGCACCAATCAGACACTCGAGAGAACACTTCGTTGCCTGGTGTCCTCCAATCCTACCACGTGGAGCGAACAACTGGTGTGGGCTGAGTATTCTTATAACACTTTAAAGAATGCATCCACTGGTCTCTCTCCTTTTGAGTGTCAGTATGGATATCAGCCACCGTTGTTCCCAGAACAGGAGAGGGAGGTAGGGGTGCCTTCGGCGGCTCAGTTTGTCCAGCGGTGTCGTGCTACCTGGAGGCGTGTTCGTGCTTCTCTTCAACAGGCTGTGGCACGGCAGAAGCACTATGCTGACCAGCATCGCCGCCCAGCCCCAAACTATCGGGTTGGTCAAAGGGTGTGGCTCTCCACTAGGGATCTCCCATTGCGGGTTGAGTCTCGCAAATTGGCGCCACGTTTCGTTGGTCCCTTCAAGATCATTCGAAGGATTAACCCTGTCACTTTTCGCCTTCTGCTTCCCCGGTCAATGAGAATCCACCCCTCGTTTCATGTTTCCCGCCTTAAGCCGGTCCGCTCCAGTCCACTGGCACCTCCAGAGAGGCCTCCGCCTCCACCCAGGCTGGTTGGGGGTCAACCAGCGTACACGGTTCGGCGGATATTGAACAGTCGACGTGTGGGACGTGGGATTCAGTACCTGGTGGACTGGGAGGGATATGGGCCTGAGGAGCGTGCCTGGGTCCCAGCTAGGGACATTTTGGACCCAACTCTGGTCCGGGACTTTCGCCGCCTCCAGCCTGGGGGTCCTGTGGGAACGTCAGGTGCCGTTCCTTAGAGGGGGGATCCTGTGAGGAAACGGAGTGTTTCGCCTCCGTGAGAATGGTGACTGATTCACTCACTGCAATCAGGTGTGTGCACTGATTGGCTGATTGAGCCCAGGTGTGAAGAGGCTATATCTGCCCTGAGACCCCACTGCTCTGTGCTGCTCATTGTTTGCTCTATGCGATGGTGAGAGGTTCACTCTGAGTGCCCTCTGAGTTAGTAAAAATAATTGTTCAAGTTTTGGTCTTTCGTTCAGCTGCTTGGCAGCAGTGGTTTGGTTCTCACTTTAGTTTTGTTATTAAAAGGTAGCCTGTGTGGCCCTGCACAACTTTGTGCTTTTTGTTTTCTGCCCCCTCCCAGTGTCGCGTTGCGATTTAGTGGTTATCCCTCCGGGGATAACTTTTAGAAACCCCTTGGTCCGCACCTGTGTCCCTAACTCCCCCCCAAAGCCTTACAATTGAGTACTGTCTCACTGAGGAATTTGTTCGGACAGTTTAGCGGGTACTACCAGGCTGAAACAGAGCATCATTATCACAATGTTGGTTCTGAGATTACTCCAATGGCCTGATGGTGCTGAAAAAAGGCCTGAAAAATGCCTCTAGTCCAGTGAAATCAGGTCAGGTTAAAACATAAACAGAGCCAATGCAAGATCAGTGCAATAAGTTTTGACCCATTTTATTTAATCGCCATCAACACAGCTTTCTGCGCTCCTCTGTAAGGAGATACAGAGGTGAAAGACTGATGAAGGCAGGAAATAGAGGGGTTGTGTTTTGTCTGAGAAGACATGGATGACAAGGGCGTAAGGACTGAGAAGAAAGACAGAACGAAAGGGGCCAAGAATGATAGATGGGAGTGAGCAAGAAAGGATAGAGAGACTGTTAGGAGAAAGAAATGGATGAAGATAACGGACAATAGTCTCAACAAAAAACTACTTTGAAGTTGAGCCACAGAGACGTGTGAGTGAGTGAGTTTGTGTGTGTGTGTGTGTGTGTGCGTGTGTGCGTGTGTGTGTGTGCGTGTGTGTGTGTGTGCGTGTGTGCGTGCGTGCGTGTGTGTGTGTGAATCATGCATGAAATAAAGACTCATAGGGACAAATCAGGGCAAGTTATCAGGGTTACACAGGTTAGGACAGGATGTTGCTCAACACAGGAAATTGGTTGCTGTAATAAAAATAAATAGATTTTACTTGAGTTTAAGTCAACATTGCATCGATCATTAGGCAGACCATAGCACCATACGTTTCATCTTTGTGGGGCTAAAAAGGTAAATAAACACTACACTTCTAAGGAGCTCGAGTGTGTTAAGTATCCATCAAATGCCTCCCAGAAGAAATCTAATATTAAAGGTCCTAAATTCAAGTCACGTGTCAACAACTCTTGACTCCTTTGGGATTATTACTATGTGCTGACTGGGAAGTTGTTTACCTGTCATAGAATGCATACAGGTTTGTACTAAAGTATTTTGTCTCCTTGCTATTTTATGGTGATACCTCTTGATATGGTAATAGATGATTCGGTGTCATAAAGCAAGTTCAGGGGAGTGAAAACCCTTCTTGGGGGAAAAGGGAAAAAATAAAGAAGCATAATCATCATTGTAACCTACAGCACACTCACATAGAACATAATGAAATAGATAGACATGAACAGAATCAAGCCATTCCAATCACCCTCTGCCAGATTGTGAGTGAATCTTATTAGAGTGAATTAGGTTAATTTGGACCAATAAAATAGCTAATCCCAAAATGATCCCATTGTTACGTGGATGAGTTCTCTTTGTCTCCGTCCTTTGCACTTGAAAGCGGTACCAGTGTGAGGGCGGGTGGCGCGGTGGTGGGGGATGATTTGGTTGACATGATCTGGGCATCAGAGGGGATCAGATCCCTGCTGGGACCAAGGTGACTCAGGCCTGGAGCTCATCCAGGAAGGCACGCGAAGACACACACACACACACACACACACACACACACGCACGCACACACACACACACACACACACATACACACACGCACGCTTACCGAAAATGGACTGCGTCATGGTTTCATGGTGACTCGGGAGGGACAATGGGAGTGTTTTTCCATAACAGCTGCGGACTTATTGTGCATGTGAATAAATAAATAAAATGAAGATAGAAAGGTGAGCTCAACAACATCTACTGTATGTACAGGACATTTTCAGTACTATTTATGTTTGAGAGTGAGTGGTCTTCATTTGCAGTTTGCATGCCTGTGTTACTGTGAGCAAGCATGGATGGTCTCTGCTTGGACCCATGGGGGTCTCAAGTGTCCAACCCAGCAGTGGGGGTCTCCTATTTCCAATCAGAATCATTGTTACACCAGCTGTTATCAGAATTCACTCCGATCCTTTCTCCCAGAACTCAGTGTGGTTAATACAGGATCGCTTCTGATCATGGGCATTTGGTCTTTGGTCCTAAAACTCCTCAAACTGAGTCAAACCATTGATAATGTAATGCTACAGGTGATAACTCTACTGTCAACAGCTTGTGAAGTTTGGCTCTGTTTTATTTGTGGCTGTTTGTCTCCCCCTGCAGGTTGACTGCAACAACTACATCCGTCTGCTGGAGTTCCTGGGCGATGGACGCATCTATGTGTGTGGCACCTATGCCTTCGACCCCCAGTGTGCCTTTCTGGTAAGTGTGTGTGTGTGTGTGTGTGTGTGTGTGTGTATTATTCATATGGCAATGATATTTGCCTTGCCCTTGTACTTCTAATTTCCCCTTGTCTTCTCCTGTCCTCTTGCAGGAGCTGTCTTCCTTCACCCTGGAGCAAGCCGAGGATGGAGGGGTGAAGATGGAGACAGGGAAGGGCAAGTGTCCCTTTGAGCCCAGTCAGCACTACACAGCTGTCATGGCAGGTGGGACAACACCGCTGAATGTTTGACTAATTGATTGATTAATCTTCCTGTCATGTTTTTAGTTGTTGCCTAGTTGATTGGGATAACAGCTTAATCTAAGTTTTTCTATTGGTTTCTTTTTCATTTCAGTGTGTATTTGTTCAAATAAACCTCACTCACTTCTCCCTCTTTTTAGGCGGTACCTTATACACTGCAGCCACCAGTAACTTCCTGGGAACGCTTTTCGACATCTCCCGCGCAACCGGCGCTGAGCAGGAGCGCATCCGAACTGAACGATCCATCAACTGGCTGAGCGGTGAGACACACACACTTGTAGAACCCCATGCACAGACACTCACAACACACCAAAAAAATATGAAAAAAAACTGTGCGCTTATGTGTGTGTGTGTGTGTGTGTGTGTGTGTGTGTGTGTGTGTGTGTGTGTGTGTCTTTCTCAGACCCAGAGTTTGTGAGCTCTGCCTTCATAGAGCAGTCGGAAGACGGCAACCCGACGGGAGACGATGACAAAATCTACTTCTTCTTCACTGAGGTGGCCAAAGAGTATGACCTCTACACCAAGGTCAAGGTGCCCAGGGTGGCACGAGTTTGCAAGGTGCTCCCAACGTCCTGACCAAAGATTGATTGATGGATGGATTGATTGATTTACTGATGTTTTACCTTATATGAATACACCTTCTGACTTTCCGTTTCCCCATCCCCCTGTCTGTTCAGTCTGACGTTGGAGGGATGAAGACTCTGCAGCGACGGTGGACCACCTTCCTCAAGGCGGAGCTGGTGTGTGAGGACAAACCCAGCGGACAGCGCTACAACATCCTGACCGATGTGTTCACCACGCAGCACACGCCCGGAGACCCCGGCAGCACACACTTCTACGGACTGTTCACCTCCCAGTGGTAAGCTGAGGGGACGGGGAGGCAATTTAGTTAGTTTGTTACTGTATTTTAGTCAATGTCATCTGTCGGCTATAATATATGAGAGAAGGAGCAGTTATTAATGGAAGCAGGTGGATCAGAGAGACAGAGAGAGAGAGAAAGAGAGAGAGAGAGAGAGAGAGAGAGCGATTTATTTTACCGTACTGCAAGAGAGGCGTATCGATCTTTTCATGTTCCTTTCAGCAAGAAAGGCATTAAGCCTATTTCCCAAAATGTCAAACCATTCCTTGGATTTTGAATATCTTCAGAGACTCTTCAAATATCTAATTTCTCTCCAAAAGTGACATCATGTCTGGATGTTAACTCTTCTCTTTCTTCTTCTTAGGGAGCGTGAGGAGTTATCAGCAGTGTGTGTATTCAGCCTGTCTGACATCAGCAAAGTGTTGGACGGTCCCTTTAGGGAGCTGAAAAAGACCTGCGAGAACTGGATCAACCCTGAACCAGTCCCCACACCCAGGCCTGGCCAGGTACTCAAACTGGACAACCACACAAATCACCACTTCTACCATGCCTTTCATTACATTGCATATTAATATAATTGACACGTTGTTACTTTTTTCTCCTTCCCCGAACGTTCCGTAGTGTTTGAACAATGCTTTGAAGGCTGAGGGCTTCGAGTCGTCCCTGAAACTTCCCGACAAGGTGTTGACATTTGTGAGGGACCACCCCCTGATGGAGAACAGTGTTACCGCAGCGCCCCTGCTGGTCAGGAAAGGAATCACATACACCAAGCTGGCTGTAACCAAGACAGGCAGCGGAGAGGAGCGGAGAGGGGCAGTGCTGCACCTCGGGACAGGTGAGTGGAGGAGGAAGCAGAAAGTTGAGGATAATATAAAAAACAGACAACTGCATAAGACTTCATTTAAAGTGCGTTGCTGTAAAGGCATTTTGATTTGGATATGAATTTGTTTTGTTTGTTTACAAGACAATAAATCCATTTAAACCTTTTGATTCAAGAGTTGTTGTTCACCATGTGTGTTTGTGTGTCTGCAGACCGTGGGGAGCTCCACCGGGTGGCAGTAGTGGGCCAGAATGCCACCCTACTGCAGGAGATTCCTCTGTTCTCCTCACAGGAGCCTGTCAACAATATAATACTGTACCAGGTAGAGCATTTGCACATTTATTCACACAGCACACGCACAACACTAACACACATACATGCGTTCAGAGGTGGAATTGTATCAGAGTCATTTCCAGAGCCTTTTCTAGTAAGGCATCTGTACTCTTAGTCAAGTATGTTTTTAAGTTACTTTACACCACTGCATGCGTGATTCAATCTTCAGGGCCCAGATATATATATGTGATTTTGCTCAGTGATTCTGTAACTGTTCCTTGTGTTTCCAGGGCAAGGCTCTGGTGGGCAGCCCTCTGTCTCTGGCTCGTGTCCAGGCTGAAGGCTGCGCTCTGTATACCAGCTGTGGTGTGTGCGCCAGAGCAAGAGGCCTGGGCTGTGTGTGGGAGGGGGCCTGCAGGCACACCAAGGCAGAGTGAGTACTATAGGAGTGTCAACATGACCTGGAAGTCTTCCAGCAAAAGGCAGACCGTGGCAGTATTGCTGTAGACTAGTTATTTAGTTATGTGCAGAAATTGACCCGCTTTTCTCTACGGTATAATGTTCAGTGATCACTTTGTGTATTTCACTTTACACATATGCACTGATACTGACAACAGCAAAAAAATAAAAAATTATTAATGGTCACATACTGTATACTCTTTGGAACCTCTGTGTTATTACTTATTAATCAGTTATAAAAGTTGGAAGTGATTAACTACCTGCTGACGGAATAATCGATTAGATCAACATTAGAAAAGCAGGTGTACAGGACATATCTCTGTTCCTACTAAAGGTTTGATGGGAAAGTGTGACTCAATTGTGTGTGTGTGTGTGTGTGTGTGTGTGTGTGCAAACAGGCCCGGTCCTGGCGATATCGTCGATGACGCCTTGAGAAAGTGTGAAGAGGAAGGTTGGTGAATTTCATTTTAATACTTGAACTGGAGATCACACACTTTCTTGGTTGCCACGTTCTTCCAGGGCGATATGGTGGCAAACAAAAACACACTGGCATGTATGTTTGTCTTTCTCCATATTGTCTGTGTGTCTGTGATTCATCTCTCTTCTGTGTCCCCCCTAGGCCGTTGCCAGCCGTCCATCAGGGAGCTGCGGGTTGCCGTGGGCCTGCGTCTCCTGTTGCCGTGTGTCCAGCTGTCTCCCAGGCCCTGCAGCTGGGAGCATCCCCCCCACAGACACACCAGGCAGCACCACTCAGACCTGGAGGTGACTGTCACCGAGGACAGCCTGGGGAAATACATCTGCACATGCCAGGTAAAAAAATCAGGGCAAAACATACAGAAATTATTTTTTGGAGCAGGCAGGAGCAAATTCCCCCTGCTCTATAGTTTTCCAGCTAATATGTGACGAACTAATCAGACGATTTACACGTCAGTTTCGATAAGCAAATGTTGCACAATGTCGGACAGCGGAATGTTGCCTCAGCCTGTCTTCCTACTGAATAGGTTCTAATTTACTTTTCATTGTTAAGCACTTTGTAACAGTGTTAAAGAAGGTGTTATTTATTCAAATACTGTAGATAAATGTAAATGTAGTTTCACTCAATAGACAGGTCTCATTACAGTAGAACAAGGTGAACTCCAACCGATCAAATAACTCTCTCTGCTTCTGTTGTGTCGCTCTACTCCAGGAGGCGGGACCAGGCATCAGAGACCCCACCCCCTGCCGCAGAGCAGCCTATCAGCTGACACTGGAGGACCCCAGTGCAGGAGGAACAGTGGCCATAGCAGGAGGTCGCCACGTGCTGGCAATCTACATCCTCTTTTTCTGCATGGGTTTAGTGTTTGGTGTATTTATTGTCTACTTCCTGAGCCGTCGGCGCAGCATTGGCCGCCAGGGCCACCACCTGCCAGACAATTCGCTGTCGTCAGAGAAAGGGCGGGACCTGCTGGGCTCTTCGGCCACGCCCCAGTCACCTAGCAGTGCCAGCCTGCTGTCTGAGGGATTCAGATTGACAGAAAAACGCAACGGGACGGCGACCACAAACACGACTACAACGCTCCTCAGCAACCAGGGCAATGGCGGTCACCTTGGCAACAGCTACAGCGGCACCCTGGACCACAGCAACCCCAGCAATGGTCATGGGAACTCCCTGTTTTCCAACTGCAGCACAAGTAGCCTCGGGCTGAAGTTCTCCTCCGAAATCTTAGCTGCAGACATGCTAGATGGAAGGACGGTGGAGAGGGAGCAAGAAAGGGGGATGACCAAGGGGCTGGAGAAGGAGTCGGGGGAGGCTGACGATGTGGATGAGGGGTTGGGGGACGGGGTAGGGGATGGAATAAAAGGACTAGAGGAGGAGTTGGCCAGATTTCCCATGTTTAAATCACCAGCACCTCTGGCTAAGTGTGAAGAAAGCTCGATATGAAAAGGTGATATAAAGATACTATTGATTGCACCATTTTGCATCCTCCATATAAACTGAATACTACTGGGAGAAATGCAAAATGGCTACTGCCAAATGCCTTTTGAGTGGGAGCTGTGGCATGAAGAGAGACCATATGAGAGATATATGAGAAATATATGATACGATTTTATGTCTAAGCATGTCAGATGTATGGAAAGAACCGCAAGAAAATATATTGCGGTGTTGTGAGTCACTGGGGATGAGATCCACAGCTGAATAGAGGTATCAGTTGTAAATATAAAACGTAAACATAATCAGTCTGTACTTGACTGTGGATGAGAGTGTGATGTTGCGCAATTCTTAATGTTACAAAGAATCAAAGATGAAATGTCTACATGTGTAGACACGGAAAAGCCATATTGTCTGTCTCCTTAACTTCTGTTGTTGATTGCTCTCTCACTCTCTTCTCCCTATGGCACTGCGAAAAGAAAAGTGCACTTTGAAAAATTGAACACCTCCCTCTGTGTCTCTATTGCTATTTGTCTCTGTCACAGAGCTCAAATCCCAGACCCTGAGGGGTCCGAAGGCACCAATGGAATGCTGAGGCATTGGCTGCCCAGTTAGACCACACATGTCCTGGGCTTCAAACAGAAAGATGTCACTGTCAGAGACTGAATAACGTATCATTCCCTGCAGAGCGCTCAGATGGGCCACAGTGACCATGACAGGGCTGTCCCTTCCTAGTGCCTACACTGCACCATAGGTCAAGAGGATGATAGGGGTTGAAGGTCACCCCATCAGCTCTGGTTCAGCGTGGGAAGCTCAAGATGCACAGCAGACGCAAATAACTGACATTTGCACAGATCTGTCAGTGTTCACGTTCACATTTACTGAGACAGAATGCAATTGATTTTCAGATGGCCGTGAACTCAACTTAAGCCTCACGGAGTGGACTTTGTCGAACACAAAGTCATCGTCACCTTGTTTTGTGAGTGTGGATTTCAACATAAAAATGTATTGTTTTTGTTGTGTTGTTTTGTAATAAAAGCCTAAAAAAAGATGACACCAACCTGGTATCATTGTTCCCAATACAGTCTGGTTTAAACTTTGATTTAAGAGAGTTCAAGGATTAGAAACAAGTGGTGGTCTATGCATATTTCACCTCCCTAGAAAAGCACTGTACTTAAAATACTTAAATAGAAAGAGAAAAAACATTTAGGTACAGATAGACATGCACACATTGTCTCCAAACATGTTAATGTTGCAAACCGCCATCATCAGACATCAACACTTTGGCTGTATCTCATTTATTAAATTGGGTCAAAAACATGACATATCTCATTACATTAACATTCAATGGTGTAGAGTAGAAAAGCAAGATATGTACAGCCAGGGCCGCCGCTCCCTATACGCAGAGTACGCAGACTGCGTAGGGCACCAAGTTCCTGGGGGGGGGGGCACCCCAAAAAAAAAAAAAATTATAATTATAATTATAATTTTTTTTTTTTTTTTTTTAATTAAAAAGGAAAAAGAGATGGTCCGGGGGCCCCCCAAAATAGTTTTTTTTTTTTTAAAGTTCATGATAATCATTACATTACAAAAAATATATAAATTAGTTATGAACAGGCCCATCGTTGTTTTTTCTTAATTGTGTAACCTATCCAGGGGTGGATTACTGCACAGGCACACCGGGCACAGGCCCAGGGGCCCAAGGGCTCAGGGGGGCCCTTAGCCAGAGATACTGATAGTAACTTTTCATGTTGCATAGTCAAAGAGCTCAGTCACTGATGTCAATAACAGGGTCCAAAAAGGAATAGCCTAAATATAAGTACTCATTAAAATGTAACAAGATAGAAATCATCATGGGCCCCTCAACTAGTAGGGGAGAAATACAAAAGCAAGTTAAAAACAACAGCATTAGTACCTCTGTCTAAGGGGGTTGAAGGCCCCCTCACACATACACAAATAAACTTTATATGTGTGAATTCTAAATTGTTCATATCCACCCTTTATCTGTTGAAATGGGCCTCTCCATCATAGAACATGGGTCTGCAGACCAATCTACTGTTTTTACAGTTGCAGAGTAAAGAGTGCTACCTGTTTAAGAAAAATCTGAAAAATAATGTTCCTTCTGCATCTCAGGATTTGATATCTCTCTAGTCTCTAAAATGTCCTCACAAAGTGCACCAGATTGATCACTGACAATTTCTGCTTAGGGCACCCAAAAGCGTAGCAGCGGCCCTGTGTACAGCATTAGTCAATAAATACATAAACAGAACCATAAATAGAAGCACTGTGCTTATAATTCCTAGATTTGATATTTCAAAGTCAGTCAATTAATTCCTTTTCATTTCCTTGTCCTGATTGTTCTGCATAAAATGTATTGACCGATCTTAGATGAAAGGAAAAAGTGGTTTCTTAGCCCCTTGGCTGCATAGAGAAGATTGAAGTGGTCTAAATCCTGACTACATCTCAGCCATCGAGCAATTCATCAGGCCTCCTGTAGCCAAAGAGCCTGAAGTCCTCCTCATACAGCTCGTACAGCTTCCTCCTGTCCTCTAGGGGCACTGTTCTGAACCAGTCCAATACAGAATCATGTGCAGTCATGTTTTCATAGGAAGGAGGGAACCTAATGTCGCCCTCCAGATTTAGGATCTTCAGTAGCTGCTCAGCGTCCTCCTGTAGAGTCTCCTGATGGCCAACATAGTCATACCTGAGAGAGGTAAAAGAAGCCAACATTAAACAACAGGTGAAATAAGCTTTGTGGTATGAACAGTAAAAGTAAGTGTGCCACTAAAATTAAAAAGGCAAAATCATAAATGGGAAGAAAAACTCATAGGCTGAGCTATATTAGCTTTCAATTTATTTGAATTTGAAGGTCCGACATAACTGATGAAAATTAAAGGGATAGTGGAGTGTTTTTGAAGTGGGGTTGTGTGTAGTATTTTTGTATCACTCTGCCAATCAGCTGCTGGAGATACTGTAGATTAATTAAAAGACACAAGAAAACCAAAATAAATGGCAAATGTCTGGTGGCAAAGAAAAGCTGTGGGAAAAACTAAATTTAGTGTACAATTGATGGGATATTTATTTTTTAGGGAAGCATTTATATACAGTATGTATATATGCTCCGTCTGCAACAGTAAGGTTGACGTCTGTTACAGCGACATCTCCCCTAAACTCCTTATAGTGACTGCATTGATTTTCACAACAGGACATGACCTTTATAGCTGCAGCACTGCCTACAAAAAATGGCCTTACTCTACGAGACAGGGATGGCACAGGCGATGCATCTGCCTCCAGTGGGGTTCAAAAGGCTTTTCCCTCTCCGTCATTGGGTCCAGCAGGTACTGTATGAAGTTATAAAATGAGGGGCGTATGCCGGATGCATACGCCTGTTCCACTGACGGCGGTGGAGTAGGCTGGTTGGCATATAGGCGCAGAATGTACTGGCCAAAGTTTTCATAGAAGTACTGATTGTGCTTCTGGAACTTGTCTCGGTAGGCTGAGATGAGACGGACAAACGGGTCCCGGACAAACAGGAACTTGGTGTAATGCTTCAGCTTTGCCTGTAATCAACAAATCAGTTTACATCAACCCTCTGTCACACTAACACTCTTCTGCTTTATTCAAATGCTCATGGGACTAACTATCTCACATGCTTCCTGTTTGAAACTTTAAGGAAACCTCTGAACATTTTGTGAACTGACCTTCATCTCTGGTATCGGGGATTTGATTAGGAGTTTGAACGTGTTAGGGGTTTGAACCAAATCACCAGATATGGACATGGGGTCATCATATGGCTCGCTCTGGTTCAGGACGTACATAACCCTCTTCCAGTTGGTACACGCCACCTGTAGATAAGAACAGTACTAAGTATGTACAGTCATGGTAGGGAATCTGTGATGCTCTATTTGGCTATAGTTGTCCGCCAGACCAAAGACCAGACCAAACTACAGCTAGTAATATGGTCAGAAAACACGTATAGTTTTGGAGATTGGGGGGATAACTGGGCTGCCGTTTTTTTTTAATTTTTTTTGTTATCACAATTGTCTTGGGTGGCGCTAAGCCCAGGAAGTCGCATTGTATCCTTTCAAAATAGTGCAATTTGGTTTCGACCGACAATGTCCACGATGCCCATCCTAAAACTGTTTTCACACTGGAGACACACACTGGAGTTTGATCCAAACACAGACCACCTCTTTACTTCAGTCCAATGTTCATCTTTTCACCTCGGGGAGGATCATATGGAAAAGTCAGAAAGTCCAGACCAATCAAGGTTGGTGTAAAATCAAATTGCTTATTTATGCCCTAAGTTTACACCAGAGGGGCACTTGAGCCGCCTTAATATCACTCTGATGTGACATTAGGGCAATAACCAAGGTTGGAGATGTCCCAGTAAGGCGGCTCTTCAGATGAAAATAAAGGTAGGGGGTGGGGCTCATGCACAGTTACTAGATACCCTATGGTAAAACCAAAATGACTTAACTTGTGCTCTAAGGTTCCACCAAAGGGTTGCTCAAATGATAGGGCAAGTCGCGAAGCCCCATTAGCCAACAGTTTAAAGCGGACCTATGATACTTTTTGACTTTTATGACCTATAAACGTTATGATGATTTATAGTCATGTTTAACCATACTAGATTATCAAATAATGACGTACATGCATTTCGACGTATTCCCTGCTTACCGTCTGGGGTGTCTGTGCCGAGCACTAAACACTATTCTAGCCAGTCGAGAAGTCACGTGTTCAAAGCGGCTTGACGCTTTGTAACTTCGTGACGTCGCATGTAACTTGGTGTCGTCACCACGCGGATGTTTCCATGTATGGTAATGCTGCCACTTTCCTACTTGCGTCGTTATAGGTCCATGCTCGCACCTCCCGCCACTGAAAGTGTTCCGGAAGGAAGGTAACCAATCACAACGAAGTTGGGTTTTCAGGAAGGGAGGGGAGGGGGCGGAAATGTCAAAAGCAAAGTGTTTACAGGGCATGCTGGATCGCCAAAATAAGAGAAAGAGCTTCCCGAAAATCTACATAGTTTTTTGTGATGTGATTCGTGTCAGGTTGCTCTATAGCAGTGTAAAACAAGAAATTAAGACCAGAAAAGTAGTATAATAGGTCCTCTTTAAACACACTGGTTTGTACAAATGTTTAAAAAAAGGCCACTTAGTCACTCTGAACCCCCATGTGCCCGCCTCTGACTGTGTGTGCTATGTGTGTTGATGTCTGTATCACCTTGGGAATGTAACAGTAGATGATGCCATGCTTGTCGTCCACAATCAGATGGGACAGCTCATTTATCTTCATGTCTTCTAATATGCTCTTCTCCTCGACAAATGCCTCTCCATCAACATCACATACTTCTCTTAGCAGCTGCTTTCTGGCTTCCTGCCGCTGATGGATCCTAGCTGTGATAAGAAGAATAAGAACGTGTGTCGTCATCATTGCGTGTGTGAAATGATTCATGCTAAAATGATATTGCTTCAGGATGTTTTATCGCTGGAGGAGACGACAGACAGGTTTGAAAGCCAGAGGCTATTGTCCTTATTGAAAGCCCCACTTAGGTAAATAAATGCAATGTGTCATTATGTAATCCAAAAGCAATCAGGGGTGGGGTTGCAGATCCACTTTTTGCTAATTCCATAAACACATCAAACATAGTCTAAACGGAACTTTTCTAACCAGGACCAGGATACACAGTGGAAACAATTCACACACACACACACACACACACACACACACACACACACACACACACACACACACACACACACACACACACACACACACACACACACACACACACACACACACACACACACACACACACACACACACACACACACACACACACACACACACACACACACACACACACACACACACACACACACACACACACTGTACCTTTCTTTTCTTGTGACATGTTCCATTGGTATAACGACACCATTAATCCCACAAATCCGAAGAGAAGCAGGATTCTTCTGCATGATGTCATGGTAGCTGGAGTCATGCAACGTTTTAGACTTTGTCAATGAACAAGAAACAATAAAAGTACTGAATGCATAAAATATTATGTGTGGTTACCCACAACATATTGCCATTCACCAAACACTGTGACTCCTTCAGGTAGGGAGCTTACAGGGAATAGAGGGGTATTGTTATGGAAATGTTTATTACAGTCATAATAATGATGTGTTTATATAGACTAGTGCCATCTTGACTCTAAATATTCGTAAGCTAATCAACAAAAATCCTGACCTTACCTTGATGGTGAAGGTTGTTATGTTCTGAGATACTCAAACTGCGTAAGGAGTGTATGTTTTGACTGAGATGGCTCCTGAGAACTATGTCTGTAAGATAACTAACAATATATCTGGCAGAGGATAATCTTGTACGTAGGCTGGAATGTTCGTGCGTAATTAGATTTCACTATAAGTTCTCTGTATGACCGCCTATCGTTGGTCATTTTCACACAATCCCATTGCTGGATTGTTGTCTTGACTCATGTTTGCAAACATTAAAGATCTGTTCTATTTTTGTATTTAAACATTGTGTCATCTGGTATTAATTGACTAAATTCTCATCTTTTAAAGGTTGATATTTCAATTCCACAACAGTATTTTGTGGAACTAATTTAGCCAGGTCGAATGGCCAGGCTGGACTGAGTGATTTAGTCTATGTTACCTCTTCCCAAAAAGTGGGAGTAAACAGACTCAAACTAGCCTTGTTTGAGTAGGAGCCGTCTTGCTCAGACCCTCGCAATTAAGACGCGTCTTCCTGAGCGCACAGCAAAAATGCTGCTGTGCACTCAGCAAGACAAGCGTCATAATTGCGCAGGTCTTAGTAAGACGGCTCCTTCTCAAACAAGGCTACTGTGTCCACCTCTCGTTTATCACATGAGGAGAATTCAAAGGATTAATGCCAAATAAACCTTTATATTTTTTCCTGATCAAATACTACACTACTTACAAAATATCCACATGCAACCTGCCAAAACTCTGTAATAACCAATTAAAAAAACATTTTGTGCCAGTTTTTAATAACACAACATTTAAGGGCTGTGATAATCATGAAAGTTAAGTTTAGTTGTGGAATTGTCAAATAAATGTGATCTTACTGTTATGGAAGTCTGTTTAGCTGGTTACTCTTCAGTAAGTTTCAGATGTCTTAAGTAGAAACAGTATGGAAGCTCTGCAGCGGTGAACAGGACAGCAGCACAGGTGAAACAGTGTGATGCCACCCAATGCACACAAACCACTGACAGCATACAACTATTACATATTCAAATAAGATTACCTTAAGCTTGTGTGTCTATTGGATAATTGAAAACATTATGACCTTGGTTCCCAGGGGAGATGACATACAGTGTCTTCTAACAGGGGAATGGCCATAAGTGAATAATGAATATTAATATTAGGCAGCTTTAAGAAAGAAAATCCCCTTACACTCACGAGTGTCCTGAGGGGCCATGTGTATACTTTTTACATATGCATTTCTTTATTTTGCATTACAACAAAGAAGCAAAATATAATTGTAATTTCTACAAACACAATATGTTAAGCATAGAGGCAAATTTAAGTAAATACTAATACATATTCCTCTGTAAAATGTCCCTCAATTGCTGAATCTAACAATTTTGCAAAAAATAATGTGAACTTCTTCCAACTCCTTTTTGAACATCTTATTCCAATCATCAAGTGTTTGTCATTAATGTATCTAATTTTTTTTTTTACACATAATTAGTTATAGCATCACTCACCTTGCTGCAAACTTCCCTGATAGATGATCTCATTCTCTGAGAGAAATCTACTGGTCAGCAGATCAGACTACAGAAACATTGGAAGATACTGTTTGCAATCCTAGAGAGATCTTAACTTTATAAGAGCACTGTGAGGACTTTGACCAAGCAAATATTAAAGTAGTATTAAAGTATCAATAGAGAGGTTCAGCAACTCTGCATCCTCGTTCAGCCTACAATTCAGACACGCCTCCTAGCTTCCAGACCGTCTATAAAACTTGCTCATTGGCCCTTCACAAACAGAAAAAAAAAATGTTGACCTTGTGATTTCCACAAAAAGAAAAACATTGATAGTTTAGGTGGCCACCTTAACTATAGCCTTATGTGCTGTGGGAAACACTGTAGTGTATCAATCATTTGAAAAACACCTGTAGTGTATTTCGTTATGACACATTTCAAGATTACTGTAGTGTATTATGACACTATACATTTTATATTAAGGCCTATACTGCTACAGAGCAGGACAAAGACAATGCCTCATCTGGCAGGGGGCAAAGTCAGGGATGTCAGCTGCCTGAGTGAGGAAACCCTCAAGGCTGACCTGTAGATCATTCAAATCTCACACAAAGGTGACTGTCTTGTGAGTTAATCAAAGACAGTCTGGCTAAGAGTTAACAGTAGTTTATTGACCCTGACCATCATCATCATCATCATCATCATCATCAGCATTGACTTAAACGTTGCTGAATCAGACTTCTTGGCCAACGTGACATATCGACTCTAGGTGATGACTAAACTCAGGATGTCCTCTGGGGGCCAGAGGTTGCCCTCTGACCATTAGGGTGGAGCTGGTTAGGGTTAAAAGCAGCCACAATTCTGGAAAAAGTCGGGTCTCAAACTAAGGAACTCTTCATAGCTTTTTGTTTTGTGTAGGTACCTCTATTAGTTATTTGGCTACAAACACTTTAAATTCTTATTGGCTTCGTTTTGACTGCA
The DNA here is from genome assembly GCF_949987685.1 of Ammodytes marinus. Lineage (NCBI taxonomy): Eukaryota > Metazoa > Chordata > Actinopteri > Uranoscopiformes > Ammodytidae > Ammodytes > Ammodytes marinus. The sequence goes on from NC_137227.1 coordinate 5,632,185, forward strand.
GGATGAGTTTTGTTGTTTGAATAAAAAAGAATTGTTCCTGAGACCTCCTCATCTGCATTCAACTGTGTCTTCTTCCATCAACTAACTACCAACGCCGGCTTTCTGAGTAAAGGACCAAGAAAATATACTACACACCTCAAAATAGTGTTATAACAACAGCTCACATATCTTTCATTCACACTGATAATCACACCTGTGCAATATTCATGCTGTCTTGCATGTCTTCTTAGCTGCACCGTTAGCATCACACGTTTCTCTTAGCAGATGCTTTCTGGCTATCTGTCGCAGATGGATTATCTTTGTTGATATAAGACGAATAAGTTCAAGTTCATTATATAGCACATTTACAAAGCAACTGGAGTTGACAAAAGTGCTGCACAATACAAAAGAAGATACAGCAATCCAAGTGGTAGACAAACAATACAGAATGCAAAATAGCAAAAACAAATAAAAATCAAATACAAAATGACCAAAGTGTGCCATATACTGTACATAACAAAACAGTAATAGTTATGACGTATAGCTAAACAGGAGTTAAAGGCCAATGAAAAGAAGTGGGTCTTCAACTGGGACCCAAAAGACAGTGCAGATTTAACATGCAGTAGCAAATTGTTCCACAGCTTTGGGGCAGCGACAGCAAAGGCTCTGTCGCCTTTAGTTGTGAGCCTAAAAACGGTGACATGGAGAATTACATGGTTGGTTGACCTAAGAATGTGTCTTGTTACTTTGTGAAATGATTCATGCTAAAATAATATCGCTTTAAGGTGGTTTTATGTCGGCCTGAAGTGCAAATCACAACAGCAAATAGGAAAACATAACAAATCACAAAACACAACTACAAAAAGGAAAACACAACAACCAATCACAAAACACAACTACACAGTACATTACTTACTTCTACCGGAAAAAGAAGGGCCTATCTGGTATCATGGGATCCTCACAGACATACTGACTGTCATTGAACAGGACATCCGTCCTATTCAATGAATGCATTGAAGCATATAATATGCAGTGAAGCATATCATATTAAACAAAACATAGATTAATCTAAATAAACCAAATCCTTTCCTAACCAGGACATGAAGCAAGAACAGTAAGAAAGTACAGTGCTCACAAGCTTAAGGTAATAATAAACAAGGGCGGTCCCATTCAGGAGGGCGGCTGGGGGAAGGACCAGGGCTACCCCCTCTGAAAGATGAAGAAGGCGGTCCCCCCCTGGAAGGCGTATGGGGGAAGGACCAGGGACAGAGGCATGTGGCTGGAGACAGGGGACAGAGGCTGGCTGCTGGAGACAGGTGAGGGTGTACTAATAAAGCCCTCTGCCCACCCGGGCAGCAATCTCCTGAGCCAGGGTCTAACAGAACTTCCATGCGGGCTGATACTAGGACAGCCTCTCCCTCCACACAGTCTGAAGCTTTCTTAAAGGGGACATATTATGCAAAAACTCGGGTTTAAATGTGTATTTCCGAGGTCTACTAGAAAAGGTTTTAATGGTCTATTGTACAAAAAGCCCATTAGTTTTCTACCAATGCCCATTTCTTCATTGCCTTTTCAGGCCTTTTTTGGCCTCTCCCTAAAAAATTTGGTTTTGACATCTACCCCCCTCCTATCTACATGGGCGTGCATGCACCGCCCTGCTCATTTACTCTATACCTACCTATATGGGCATGGCACACGCCCAGCTGTCAGTTTTGTTTACTTTTGGCCAATGCAGCATGGAGATCGATGTTACCATGTTTACCTTCATTTCTACAGCAAATATCAGCACACTTATCACTTCTAAACCAAAAGCTTTACAACTGAACCTGGTCAGGCAGGAGTCTGAGCTGAAAACTGTGAAAATTGCATCAAGATTTCTGGTTTCCCTGACATTATCCTCAGGTAAATACAGTTTAAATATGTCACAGTCAGTAACAGAATATGAGCTAAGTATTTATGAATAAACTCTCTAAACTTGTAACATACAACGTTTTATGTATGTCTCTACAGGTTAAACTGGGGAATGATCTACAACCCAGTGGAGTGAAAAAGCTTTGGTTGTGAAGCCATGCTGTAAATGTACAGTAACGTGGCAGGAAAGGAATGTATCATGTCAAGATCCACTGGAAAGACATTATCTTTTGTAAAAAAGAAATATATAGAAACAATTACAGTCAGAGCTGCAAATTATCTGACACCCTTTCAATATCTAGTAGGTAATGTATCATTTGTATTGTGATCACTCATTTATAATAAAGTTTTACTGTTAAAACATGTATTGTGTTGCTTACTGTCACTGTTTGCTTCGTGTAGTAAAGGATTACTTGAAACTCACATTTTCATAGTCAGGATGTTGGACTAGTTTTCAGACCGATCTACATGCATTGACTTATACGTTTTTTAATTCAACCCTTTATCTCTCTGAAGATTTTTTCTTTGAAACAGTATCATTACATTTTAAAATGACCAAAACCATACTTAAAAATAAAGCAGTTTATTCATAGCCAGTGAAATGGAAATATAAAGTGTACATAATTCAAACAGAAGCAAAGCCATATTGTATGTAACTGTCCAGTTGTTGCTGGTGGGCCCTGAAGAAGACCACCTATTCCACCCAGTGAACAGTTCTCTGATGGAACAGATAGTGTGACGGTCCTTGTGGGTCAACGCTCCGTCAGGTCACCCAGATAGCTGTAAAACATGGCACATTCAATGTTACATCATGTGTAGCCTACATACATGATACATCTGTAGTTATGGCAAAGCTACAAACTAATGAAAATATATTTTTTCTTCCATTATTAAATAAGATGGGCCACTAATAAGTTCAGTATAGCCCTTGCTCAAGAAGAAACGAGTTCTGAGTGATACTGTGTGCTTTTTGAAATATAATGGACAGGAAACAAACGGCAGCAGAGGCAACTTACAGTAGGCTATTCCTGTCTATTATATGACACTGGAGATGTAATAGGCCTACTGCTGCATGTACCACGACTGCTTGCATAACTACACACTGTCAACAACAAACAAATACTCTTCAGTTTCCAACACACCATACAGTTTCACCGTCTGCAGGGGCTGTCACGGACAGACTCACAGATCTAACCGTTAGCATAAAAGCTAACGGGCGCTAACGCTTCTACTTAACCCAGAGACATTCTCTCGTTTCAGTCGGCGTTGGTTATTATATGAGGGATAAATTAAAGCACATTACACACATTGAACTCATAAACGGACAGATTTGTTTTTAAATAGGACTACTTACATTTCCAGAGGAGAGATGGTGTCTCTCTGTCTTCCAGGCACAATCTCCTCCACACTCCAGTATAACAGCAGATCACACTAGATTGCCAACCTTTGCTGGGCATAGCCAAACAAAAAATTAAGTAAATCCATTCAGCCCCGGTCTGCTTCGAGGCTGGGGTGTGATGGTAGCTTGAGGATGAGCTAACACTGCAGCTTGCTTCTCCTCTGTTGTTGCATGAGCGAGTGGAGGCTCAGCTGTGTGTGGTTACCAACGGGAGTCTTGATTTGCCAATCAACTACCGAGTTTCTGGTAAGCTTTCCCGTGGGAGTATTTATGATAATGAAAACCGACCGGTTTCGTCACCAGTCTGTGTTTTTTGGAAGAAACCTTCAAATCCCCCTTTTTTCTAAAAAAAGCATCCCTGAAGAAACTGACACATTTGTTTTTTTGAAGCTTGTGTGTGCTGGTAGAGACCCCAATAACCTAAAAGGGTGCCCAAACACCTGCAATGTTTTGATTTTCATAATATGTCCCCTTTAAGGTCATTTCTTAAACAGATAAGAATATAAGTCACCTCTCTTAACTCCAGAGCAAAATGTGTGTCCGCTGGGTCTATGACTGTTGGGAACATTCTGTTAGGGTGGGTAGATGGCAGCAAGAGAAGGACCCAATTGCATACATGCTGAATGGATGTGATAATTTATTGAGAGCAAACTACAATGAAATAACTGACCAGGGGCCGTATTCACAAAACATTTTATCTTAGCGCTAAGAGTACTCCTAAGGAGCACTAAAAGTTCTTAGTAAGGAGTAATTTCTTAAAACCTTTTCACAAAGCTGCTAAGACCAACTTTTACTAAGGAATGGGAGGGACTCCTAAGCAAAGACTAGAGGGCGGGGTTGACCCTGTTGCTATGGATGACGTCATGTTCATACCTTCTATGCCCACAGTGATTGGCTGAGAGGGAATTAGAGCTAAGAGTGAATTTATGATAGAAACACTGTGGGAGATATCCATATCGTGTCGCTGTATTAAAGTAAAGAGTTTTTATATACAATTAATGACAAGTGACACTGATTTAACATGAAACCAAGATACTGCAGGGTTTCCCACACATTCGTTCACAATTAACCCACAATAGCGCCACATCTATTCATTTTAAATTTTACAATGATTTGAATCGTAAAAAATATCCTCATTGAACAGCTGCACGCCATGCACTCTCACTGTATTTCTCTCAACGGCGGACTATGCAGCAATAGTCAGACATCGACAAAACAGGACATTCACAATTTAGGAACAACAGCCGGCGAAATCGTAAAGTGCATGCAGAAGGAAAAAGGCGAGACGCGCAACTATAGCCTACAGTAGCGGACCTGGATGGAAGCGCCACATAGGCCTACTCTAGTAACAAATTAAACCCAAACGTGACACCAACAGTAACTTTCAGTGCATCGTAAACCCAAAGTAACTGCAGGAAAAGGAACTTAATAAATATTTTTTTATATAAATATAATAAATATAAATGTGTCTATACTTTCTAAATATAGCTTTACTAAGATCATTAAACCCTTACAGCTATTAAGGTACCTAGCTCACTAGCATTAAATCTCTCCAAAATGCCATCAAATGGTTGTCTGTGATTTACTCCAGTGACTTAGGAGTCCTCTCGAGGACTTATCTTAAAAAGTTAGGAGTCCTAAAATTAGGAGTGAAACAGCCCTTATTTTTGAGAGTTACTCCTAAATCAGCCCATTAGGACCTACTCTTAGCCTTAAAATGTTTTGTGAATACAGCCCCTGAAATACAGTGAACAAGGCACACAATGCTACCACAACAAACAAGGGAAGACAAGGGCTTAAATAGACAAGACAGGGGAGACAACGAGGCACAGGTGAAACACATTAGTGAGGGACCAGAGGCCTGTTTCAGGTAGCTGGTTTTGAGACAACCCAGAGTTTGTTCGCTCTGAGTTAGTGGAAACTCTGGGTTTTCCGTTTCAGGTAGCAGGTTCAGCGCAACCAAGAGTCAGTTACTGCGGCAACATACGCCATGGGTCTAACCTGCTCGGGAGGTGGTTAGACCTACCCTGAGTTTGTTTTCACTTTACGCTGCAGCTCCGACTGAAGAAAGAGTGTCACTGTCACACGCGTCCCTGTACAGTTTGAAGCAAAATCACTCCATAGAAATCTCCATCGAGATGTTTTTATCATTTCCTGATGATTTTACGTTTGACCGATCATTCATCTGATCAGTAGCATTGTTCTCAGCCCTCGGTCCGTTCATATAGGCGGCCACTTTACACATCGTGACATGCTCTACATTCAGATTAATAAACCTATTTGTATTGTATGCTTTTTAATGTCTGTGCCACTGAACAGATTTATGTCAGGTGGATTCATGTAACGCTGCGGCTGCACGCAATCTTTACTGTTCACTTGTGCGATCCTAAAGTCACAGACGAGCCTCGTTAAATAGCCTAATATGAATATAAAAATTGTATAATAATTTAAACTGTGATCACTTGAGGAAAATGGATCTGGTAATAAATCAATCAGGCTCTTCAATGGAAACTGTCACCTAATGTGTCTGATGTTAATGTTTTTCACTCCCCATTTAAAAGAAGCGACAGTCTGTTTACTGCACAGTATTAGGCTATAGCTTGACAACATATTATACAGCGAATATAAAACACTCTCAGCAATGCTGTGTGGCGCCAGCTTAATACTTTACTGCTGATATGCGTAACTTTTTAAAATAGACTATGGCTTCTCATACGGAAGCAAAATGATTCTCTTGACAAAAAATGTTTGCTCTGTTTTTTTCTGAATTGCAGAGGAGATTAGATTAGAGTTATGAGACAATATCCCCGTTAATTCTTCTCTATACCATAAGCTCATTCGTTAATATTTCTAACTCTAGTGGGAGGAGCAGAGATTTTTTTTCTTTTCTTTTTTGAGGAGTGGAGAAGTGGGAGGATCAATCATTTGTTTCTACTGTTTCCATGGTGAATCATGTTATCAGCGATCCATTGACGATGGCTTTTACGCACTCGATCAACCCAGAGTGAACACGCTCAGAGTTGATTAACCCAACGCTGATCCACTGTTCTGAAACCGAAAACCCAGAGTTGCTCGTCAACCCTGCGCTCTGAGTTGACCAACTCAGAGCGCAGGATTTAACTCAGAGTATGTAAAACCAGCTACCTGAAACAGGCCTCAGTAATCAAACAGGGGGGAAACTTGACAGGAAGCACAAGACAAATATAAGAAAGGGAAGTCCCTGAAATAGATGTTTTTTGCATGGCAGCATTTTGTTCAAAAACCTGAATGTACTTTTCAGCATTAATGGTGCATTCACAGATGTGCAAGTTACCCATGCCATGGGCACTAACCCAACCCCATACCATCACAAACGCTGGCTTTTCAACTTCATGTCGGTAACAATCTGGATGGTCCTTTTCCTATGGAGCCAGGAGGACACAACTTTGATTATTTAAATGTAGTATCGTCAGACCACAGTACATTGTTCCACTTTGCGTCAGTCCATCCCAGAATTTGAGGATGTTGTTGATATATGGATTTCACTTTGCATGGTAGAGTCTTATCTTGCATTTGTGGATGTAGCGACAAACTGTGTTTACTGACAATGGTTTTGAAAGCGTTCCATGGCCCATGTGAATTTCCCATGTGCAGTAGTAATGGCCATGTCATCAATTCCCAGGTCATGGGCATTACATTTTAATGTTGGACCTTGCCCCTTACATGCAGAGATGTCTCCGGATTATCTAAATATTTTAATAATATTATGGATTGTAGATGTTGAAATCCTTAAATTATTTGAAGGAATGTTGTTTTTAAACTGTTGGACTGTTTTCCTCTGCAGTTCTTTACAAAGTGGTGAGCCTCACACCATTATTGCTTGTGAAGACTGAACCTTACGGGATGCCCCTTTATATCTATTCATGTTAATAACACCTGTTACCAGGTAACATGTTTATGAGATTTTTTTTTTACACTCTACAGCTTTCCCAATCTTTTAATGCCCCTGTCCCAACTTTTTTTAAATGTGTTGCTGACATCAAATTCAGAATAAGCATATATTTACAAAAAACAATGAAATACGAAGGGTAAAACATCAAATATAATGAGTTTGTATTGTTTTCAACTTTATTGTATGTAAAAAAGGATTAACAAATTATCACATTCTGTATATACGTTTTACATAACGTCCAAACTTTTTCAGAATTGGGTCGGTAAATCAAGCCATTCATCAAGCCATATGTTTAGATATTTTTATCATGACCCATTTACAGCAGTCAGTGTGTATTTTTTTAAGACATAGAATGCTATGACTGTAACGTATATCGAAACATTGGCTACATTAATTAAAAACAGAAAATAGTGTTCAATAGTGCAACTTCTCTGTGGGTTCACATTACTCAATTGCTCCATTGGTAATATTAAAAATAATTATGTTTAAGTATTAGAAGACAGGAAGATAAATGGTCGTTTACGGAAGTATGGACATGCACAGTGTCTGGAAAAAAATGTTCCATGTTGAAAACCGCCAACATCAGACATCCAAACTTTGCCTGTGTCTCATTTATTCGCCAACTGTGTCTACCAGCAAGTAAAGCTCATCACCATGAGTGTAGTAGGGCGTAGATTAAGTTAAAAATGACAAATATCATTACATATAAGTCAAAGTAAAAAAAATCAGTGGTGTAGAATATAAAAGCTAGAGATGTAAAACATTAGTAGACAAACGCAACAGAGCCAATAAGTCACATATTTACTTATCAAAAGGAAAATGTGGTTTCTTAGGAAAATGCATTCTCTACAATGAACACTAGGGGGCAGCATTCAGTTATGCCAAATGTTAAACCTGGTGCCAGTGGAACACAGGGTGACAATATACTGTCGTAATGCAACGGACTGTGGCTGGAATGTTGCCTGCCCAGATAGACAGTTCCACATATTGATAACATTCAGAATCAGACTCAATGCGTTTGTATGACATTACAAAGGTGGCACATCTGTACAATGTACTGCAGTACCCTGGAAGATAGCTATTTGTTTTACTTTAAATTTCCTTTAGACAGTCTTCTTTGTGTGGGGAGATTGATATGATAGATTATTTAGTGTTGCTTTTGATGACAAAAGCTCTTTTTAATCATTAAAGTAAATTTTTAATAGGTTTTATTGCATATGAATGATTGAACCCCTCTCTGTGGACACACTGTTTTGGACGTCGTGAGTAGATAACAAGTACATTTAAGGGGAAAATTGTGCTCCAGACATGTATTCTTAATCCCTAATAACATCTCCAATTTTAAATATTTTTACTTTTAAACATAACAGCAGATAATATTGGAAGACGGCCTTTTGTCCCACTTCTCAAGAATCACTGATACGTTACATAACGTACCAACTTTTTCGGAATTGTGGTGGTTAATCAAGCCATTCATCAAGCAACAGAGCTCCTAATGTAACAAAGCCAATAAGTCAAATATTTCCTTATCAAAAGGAAAATGTGGTTTCTTATCCCCAAAATCCTGACAGCCCTGCGTTCCAATACCCGTTCAACATGCCCTCGTTCACTTTCCCTAGGCACTTGCCCTCGGGGGAATCCCCGCCGCCATCTTAAGTGTCGTTCCAATTGTCTGGAAACTGAAGTGAACTTCGTGATATAGACCCTCGGAGGGCTGAGTGATCAAGTGAACATCCATGGTCACTCCGAGGTGGATATCACCCACAGTGCATTGCAGTTCGTCTTCTTCTTCTTCTCCTTTTATTTTTTATTTTTATTAGGCTATCCTATTTCCATACGAACAATCCAGTGAATGTATTGCAGTTTACACATTGCTGCTATAACACAGATGGCTGCCAATTAGAGGACTATTTAAAACAAATGTTTTTGGTTGAAACTAACATAAATAAGAAAATATGTCGGAGCAAACAATTTACATGTGTAAGTAACAATATCTTGATAATCTGAGTTACCATGTCGAAATTCAATGTTTGTTATGCTATGGAAATGGCTTTCTGCAACATAGGCTACCTTAGCAGAATGTTATAATTCTGTATTATTTGCATTCAGATGAATAGAACTGACGGTCCATTGCGACTACAAGGGCAAGTGGGCAAGTGGGTTCCATTTAAATCCTCCGCTCCTCCCCCGCCCAGTCTCCCTCCGCTCTCCAAGTTCCCTCCGTGCAACGTATGCTGTTGCGTCATACCAAGGGCTGAGGGTAAATGAACGAGGGGAAGTGCAACTACTATTGGAATGCAGCAATCGTCTCACCATCGAGCAATTCATCAGGCCTCCTGTAGCCAAAGAGCCTGAAGTCCTCCTCATACAGCTCGTACAGCTTCCTCCTGTCCTTTAGGGGCACTGTTCTGAACCAGTCCAATACAGAATCATGTGCAGTCATGTTTTCATAGGAAGGAGGGAACCTAATGTCGCCCTCCAGATTTAGGATCTTCAGTAGCTGCTCAGCGTCCTCCTGTAGAGTCTTGTGATGGCCAACATAGTCATACCTGAGAGAGGTACAAGAAGCCAACATTAAACTATAGGTCAAAAAGACTGGTTCTCTATTTGCATTCCATTCCTTTGTTATTGTCACATTTTAGCAATAAAAGGAAGAATTTTAACTTATTTCGATGCCATTTTTCAGAAGAGGAAAACAGTGACTTAGAAAAATTATCCTACAATTTTTTTAAATAAAAATCAACTGCCAAACATTGTATGTGCATTCTGGAAGGACCCGCCCAGATGACCTGATATAGCTTCCAATGTAGTTAGAGATTGAAATAACTTTGATGATTATTAATACAAGACAATAGCAACTGATATTTTAAAATTATTGAGGTCATAAAAAACATTTATAATTATTATTTATTTATTTAACGTTTTCCTCCCAGTGGTTATATTTTTTGGTGTATTGTTTCAAATCTTGTTCCACTTTGCCAGTACATGACCTCTATAGCTGCAGCACTTCCTACAAGAAATGGCCTTACTTTATGAGACAGGGATGGCACAGGCGATGCATCTGCATCCAGTGCTCGTCAAAGGGCTCTTCCCTCTCCGTCATTGGGTCCAGCAGGTACTGAATGAAGTTATAAAATGAGGGGCGCATGCCGGATGCATCCACTGACTGTGGTGGAGTAAGCTGGTTGGCATATAGGCGCAGAATGTCCTGGGCATAGGTTTTATAGTAATCATTATTGTGCTCCTGGAACTTGTCTCGGTAGGCCGAGATGAGACGGACAAACGGGTCCCGGACAAACAGGAACTTGGTGTAATGCTTCAGCTTTGCCTGTAATCAACAAATCAGTTTACATCAACCCTCTGTCACACTAACACTCTTCTGCTTTATTCAAATGCTCATGGGACTAACTATCTCACATGCTTCCTGTTTGAAACTTTGAACATTTTGTGAACTGACCTTCATCTCTATAACTGGGGAGTCGATTAGGCGAGGGAACAATTTGGGGATTTGGACGAAGGGACCAGATATGGACACTGGGTCGTCGTATGGTTTGCTCTGGTTCAGGACGTACATAACCCTCTTCCAGTTGGTACACGCCACCTGTACATAAAAACAAGACAAAGAGTGTGAAGTCATGCTACTGATTGGTTGAGCATGTTAGCTTGCTTATACAGTAGTGTGTAACTCCTGTCGCCCCATAAGGAATTCCGAGCAATTAAAACAACACTGTCGGCACATCTAAATGAGATAAGCCTTCTGTGATCGTGTATGGATGTTATACCTTCTGCTGTACGTCCAGGTCTTTGCTTAGCAGTGGAATCAACAACTAAAAAAAAACTTGGGGGCTTCTTGGGTTTTCTCTCTGCTCCTGCGCCAGTGTCAGAGGGCGACAGCAGTTGTAAACACTCCCATACTGATTCAGAGACAGTTTTGTGGATTTGATAGGCCTTATAAACTCTGTGTCAACTCGTTTGGCAATGGCTTCAATGTAACCGACATTCATTTGTTTGAGAAAGTTATGCACTATAGCTTTAACCCAAAGTACAGTCGGAGCTGTACAGTATCTCATATGTCTGTTTATGTTTAAACCTGATAAGGGGGCTGTAAGTGATCGAAGGGTGGTGTAGGTCAGATTAATGATTTGTCAGATTTCACTGGAACAGCAAATAACATGTGATGAAAATCCAAACAATGAATTGATCCACACTGTGTACTGTGTTTTCCATGTGTGTTTTTGTCAATCACCTTGGGAATATAACAGTAAATGATTCTGTGCTTGTCATTCACAATCAGATGGGACAGATCTTTGTTCTTCATGTCTTGTAAGATGCGCTTCCCCTGGGAAAATGACTGTCTGTCAGCATCACACATTTCTCTTAGCAGCTGCTTTCTGGCTTCCTGCCGCTGATGGATCCTCTTTGCTGTGATAAGAAGAATAAGAATGTGTGTTGTCATTATTGTGCATGCTGAATCAGGGTGGCTTTTCTCTTGAAGAGATGACGTACATGGATGAAAAAGCGAGATGCCATTGGAAAGCCCCACCTAGTTAAATAAATGCACACGGGTCACATGTAATCCAAAAGTAATCAAGGGTGAGGTCGCGCATCCACTTTTCTTCTAATCCACTACCTAATTCCTTTTTAATTTTAATTGCAATGTAACACATAACACAAACAAAACATAGTTTAATCAAGACCCGGATACACAGCAGGAACAGCTAGAAATACACACATTATTATATAAACATATTGTACCTTTCTTGTCCCATTGGGAAAAGTACACAATGAATAGGAACAAGGATCCCACAAATACGAGGAGCATCCGGACTCTTCTGCATTTTGCCATGGTAGCTGGAGTAAAACCATCCTTAAACAAACAATGTGTGCCGGTTTTTAATAAGATTTTTAGGGCTCTACCAATCACCAAAGTTAAGTTTAATAGTGTATTGTAATACAAATGACTGTTATCTTACTGTTATGGAAGTCTGTTGATTGCCGATTCCTCTTGAGTATGGAAGTTTCATATGTCTTAAGCAGAAATATTTATTGAAACTCGGAGCAGCGGAGAACAGGACAGCAGCACAGGTGAAACATAGTGTGATGCCACCCAAAGTCTCTTCCTTAGATGTCCTCCTGCTAAGCACACATGGTTAAACAACACAGACGGCATGCAACTATTGTATCAAATAAGGTTACTGAGCTTGTTAAATCATTAACAAGCACCAATGGTTATCAAAATCTTTGTACACTACATCCTTGTGTCTTCAACAGGAGATTAAGGTGACCTATCGTTTGTGATAATGACGAAAAGATAAGACTGAGAAAGACCATGAAGGAATTATAAATATTATTATCAATACAAACTAACTAACTAACTAACTATCTAACTATATTAACTAAAGAAATAAAAATGTTCCACCAAGCTGTCAGGAAGCTTAACTCTCTCCCCTCTCTTCCTTCTCTTCCCTCTGCTCCCACGAACATTGGACTGTGAACCCCCCTCCCATTGCCCCCAAGAACTCTGGACTAAGAACTCTGAACCAAGAACTCTTACAGTAAACTATTCAATACTCAGCCTGCACATCAAAATGCCTTAAAATGTACATCAAGTTGACTGCATATTGCACATATTGTAAATATTTTTCCATCACATTTCATATTGCACATTTCAATTTAATCTATCTACTTTTTACTTTCTATTCTATTTTATAAATACTGTTTTATATTGTACAGAAAAATTCCTTAACACTACTTAGTCTTTAAAATGTATTTCATATTACACATTATAGTAAATAAGTTAATAAGTTATCACATCACTTACCTTGCTGCAAACTTCTCTGATAGATGATTTGATACTGAGAGAATACCACTGGTCAGTACCTCAGACTACAGAAACATGCGTATACTGTTTCTACCGTACCGAGATCTTATCCTCTCAAAAAGTGTTTTGAGAGGACATATAAAACCGTATGTTGCAGCAATCAATAGACTGTTGAAAACATCCTCCTCCAGGCTGTGGCCTACAAATCAGCCACGCCTCCTGGCCTATCAACTGACAGGTGCTCAGTTGGGTAGAAGCCCAGACGGCTTATAAAACTTCCTCGTTGGCACTTCCCACGCAATGACAAAAATACAATGTGGTCCTATGAGTTCAACACAAAAAAAAGGGAAATTCATCTTACATCAGCCCCTGGGCCATTATCTATCCAAACCATCCTAGTTCCTACCTATGACCAGGGCCGCCCATAAGGGGTAGAAAGTGGGAAAGCTTTCTAGGGCCCAGCCCTTGGGGGGCCCATGGTCTTCAGAGGCCAAGAACCTAACTAAGCTTAACATTATTTTTTATATTTTTCTCCAAAGGTTTTTTTATTAAATCGCAGAGTAGCAAAGCAACTGCAGTACAATGGATTATAAATTTTTTCCCCTTTTTTTCCCCAGCTTAACATTATTTTTAACAGAAATATTCACTATAACCATTTAAAACTTGCCAATATCTACTCCTCCGCTACCCTCCGCTTTATGTCCGTCCTGTGTGCACGGCACGCTGAAAAAAAGTCACTAACCAATTTTAAAAAGCCTGGCTCAGAGCCAATAGCTGTTTATATTTACGATTTTGACGTTTCGGGGAATGAGCTAGACGGGGCACTGGCTCTGAGAGACAAATATTAACGTGGTTAGTATAAACATAAACAAACATTCACCAAGTGTTCGCTAGAGATTACTCTCAAAAAATAATCTAGTCTTGAAGAGCTTTTTTAAGTTTGAGTTACAGTAAAAAAAATTCATTGATGAATTCAGGTGTCTCCACATCAGATAAATGTAATTCTTCAATACAATTATGCATTACTTTCCTTTCCTTTTTTGTGTGCCATATGGTTACAAAATTTGGTTTTTATATATTGTTTTTGTTGTACAGTTTTGGCATATGGATTATTTTACCATTCTGAGTCATTCTGCTACTTGTGTCTGGGTATTATTCTATGAATTGTGAAAAGTATTTGGACCCCTCAGGTAAAACAGAAAACAGGTGTACCTTTTGTTGTTATTCTTCATTCTTATAAAGTGGACAGGGTTATTACTCTGTTATTTTCCTGAGTCTACAAAGAGGTTTAAATTCGTAACTTACATTTTTGTGTTAAAGAATTTCCCTTTGGGTACAATAACGTCCAACATCTTTGACCTATGTCTTCAGGTTGACACGAGTAGCCAGGTACAATTTGAAAAATTTTCCATGAGTTTCATGTCACATACTGAACATACTGCATAGACCAGACCCAGGTGTCACACCATAAGGATGTCTGACCAGTTCTTTACTGCACCTCAGGTCATAGGCGATATCTGTGAAAGTGTCCTTTGTTGTTGCCTGCTCCTGTGATAAACCTAGTGAATACTCAAGAAAACCAATGTTATTTTGTAAAAATCTGTTGAATATTAAGCAATTGCTTGAGTTTTAGGGTAAAACAATAAACGTGTAAGTAAGTCAGAAATGTGCTACTATTTTTGAAAATATATACAGTATAATAATCACAAAACAGTCCTTTTGCAGGGGCCCAGCCATTTGTGTGGGCGAGCCTGCCTATGACAGCATGGTGAATCAAAACATGACCTGCTTTGTTTATAGCTACATATTGGTTACAAGGAATTGTACTAAATGACCATTCCTTGTAACTATGTTGCAGCTCATAGGCTCTGTAACATCCTCCTCCAGGCTGTGGCCTACAATTCAGCCACGCCTCCTGGCCTATCAACTGACAGGTGCGCAGTTCGATTAAAGACCAGACAGTCTATAGAACCACTCTGCACGTGCACCGGCATTGAGACGGGTGCCGGTTTGTAGCGTTCTCTCTTCTTATTGGTTATCATCAGTAGTGGGATCCCCGAAAAGTTTATTTGCCGATTACATGCAGAGCGAGTGACTGAGAGATCGGCTATGTGAAATGCGCACACTATATAAGTGATCACTGTATGAATAAAGAGTGATTTAACACTTATATTAACATAAATAAATCGCTTACTTCACCTTTACTGTAAGATAAGAGATAGAAAATGTTTAGCTGTATGTGAATACCATACTCATCCATATGAAGAAACAGATCTAACTCATCAGCCTCATCAGCTCTGACACCATTTCTACAAAAGTGTATCAATCAATCAATCAATCAATCAATCAATCAATCAATCAATCTTTATTTATATAGCACTTTTCATACAATCAAATGTAACACAAAGTGCTTAATACAACTCCCCCCCCCCACACCCTCCACCCAGAGATATGCATACATGCAAAAACATTCCCCCTCCCACCCATCCATACCCCAAAATAAGAAATTCATTAAAAACAGGAAGGAAACTGCGCTGAGGAAACGCCATCATCAGAGAGAAAACACTAGAGACTGTAAAACTAAAACAATACAAAATAAAGAGATAAAATAAATAAGAGCTCTTTATAGCTATTAATAAAAACATTAAAAATAAAAATTATAGATACAAAATAAATAAAATTACATAGGATAGAAATTAATAAAATTAGAATTAAAAATAGTGTTAATAATAATCAATAAATAAAATAACTAATAAAAGTAGTTATAAAAAGTAAATAAAAGCAGGCTACATATATATATATATATATATAAATAAAATAGGCTATAAAAGATATAAAATAATTAAATAAATAATGAAATAACTGAATAAAAAGTTGCTTAATTAAAAAGTCTGACTAAAAAGGTAAGTTTTTAGTTTGCCCTTAAAAATATCAACACTCTCTCAAGTGACAACATGTAGATATTAAAAAGAGTTAGGCCTAAAATCGAACCTTGAGGAACGCCACAGTCCATTGTGTACTTATTTGATGAGCATTCCTCCAAGGTAACATAACATTTTCTGTCATTAAGATAGGATCTAAACCAGTTAAAAACAGTACCAGAGACACCAATCTGCTTGTAAAGTCTGTCTAAAAGAATTGAGTGGTCCACTGTGTCAAATGCAGCAGTAAGATCCAGCAATACCAGCACAGAGAGTTTTTTATTATCTAAATTGCACCTGAGCAGGGCTCCAGAGGGCACCTAATTTGGGCGCACGTGCGCCCGAAAATCTGGTGAGTGCGCCCAGATATTTTCACTGGTCGCACCAGTGCACCTGAATTTTTTCACGTCATATTATGTAATATTGGGTGCTGTGCTGCACGATTCATCTAATCAGGATGTGAGCTAGTGCAATTACATTCCGCACAAATGGCTGCGATTGCGATTTAATGTAAATGTGCGCGCGTGTTTAACGCGTTCCAACCGCTCCTCTCGTCTTTTTGGTAGCGCCCCTCGTCTCCTCTGACAGTGCGTGTGTGTGTGTAGTTGCGCGCGCACGGTGTGCAAGACAGGTGCGGACTATGGTGCAGACAGCAGAGTAAACAAACAAACATGGACTCCGACGCGCATCATCAGCATCCACGCTGAACTGTGACGGAAATCAAAGCCAACGTCTGCTATATGGGGATTTTTAAGATCCAGTACGGTGACGTTGAACACATTGAACTGCTGTCTAAAACTTGGAAAGTTATAGTAGCTATATGTCGCGTGGCGACCGGTGGCAACTCGCCCAGTGAGTCTATCAATTCAGTGCGGAGAAAAGTCGGATGCATGAGAGTGAAGGGCCACGCAAGTTTCAGTAAGTTGATAGAGACTATCGTCTCTGGAGGAATGCCTATATTTTCATGGGGATTTTTTTATTAATTTTTTATTAAGTGTTTTATTATTTTGCGAACATTGTAGGTAAGGGGTGTGCACGAGTAGCCGTGTACTCGTTTGGTAAATCATAAACGTTTAGGAAAAAATCAATAAATGAAAACCGTTTTTTTTTTTACTTTGGAAAATGATTATATTTCCAGGAGTGGTGGGCAATGTGATTAACTGTAGGCTACTAAAGCAGATAACACAACACATTATTGTGTTTGGTTACAATATTTATTCATTTAAATATTTAACTGCACGCTCCACCTTCAGTTTCACTTTTGTTTTCATCTCAGTCTCAAACAGCTGGACCGATCAGCTGGTCGGCTCCCAAGCCCAACGGCCCGACAGCGGGAGTCTGTCTAATGACATATCACTAGGCAGTTATGATCCCTTCAGTCAAAAAGCAAAATTATGAAATGACTACCTCTCTCTGTCTGTCTGCTTGTCTTTCTCGCGGCACACTGTCACCCCAACAGCATGGCAAAAAAAGTGACGTTGAACCCCTCCCCCCCCATATTACGGTTAAATGTGTAGGCCTACACTCAAAAAATTGCAAGCTGTAATCGTTTAGACATTTTTGTAAACCAAGTGTAGGCTGCTAGCCTAGTACTATTTTTTATATTTTCAATGATTCTTAATATGTGTTTAAATTGAGATCAGGTTTCAGAAATATCAATAATCTCAATTTTTCTTTGAAAACCAAGAATCATAATACCATTTATTTATTATATTGCATCGCAAATCGCAATATTGGCCACTATAGTTGCAATCACACAATTTCTCAAAAAGTACAGCAGTAATTGGGTGCACCCAAAATATATGCTGGTGCACCTAGATAAAAAAGTTAGGCGCACCGGTGCACCCAATGAAAAAGTTAGTCTGGAGCCCTGCCTGAGGTCGTTGAGCACCTTGATCAGAGCCGTCTCTGTGCTGTGCCTGGCTCGAAAGCCAGACTGGTACTTTTCAAAATTGTTGTGCGAGTTCATAAAATCATTTAACTGATTAAAAACAAGCTTCTCTAAAATTTTGCTTAAAAACGGCAGATTGGATACTGGTCTGTAGTTATTGGGAAGTGAGGGGTCTAAATGTATTCTCTTCAGAAGAGGCTTGACCATGGTAGTCTTTAAAGCTGTGGGGAAAATGCCCATCTGAAGAGAGTAGTTTATAATATTAAGAACATCCTTTTCTAAAAATTTAAAAACAGTTTTAAAAAAGGATGTGGGAATAGGGTCTAAAAGGCAGGTTGCTGTTTTTAATTGTGAACCAACTTTCCCCAGCATCTCAGCATCAACCAGGACAAACGTCTCTAGTGTTTCCTCATGTAAAAACAAAGATCCCTTGTGATTAAAATTCACAGGGGGAGTCTGACATAAATTGGATCTAATAGTTTCTATTTTGCTACTGAAGTGAGCTGCAAACTCTTCACATTCTTTTTTGGTTGACATACTTTCCGTCTTAATAAAAACAGGGTTAATTAAATGATCAATGGTTGTAAATAAGATTTTGGGGTTGTCCCGGTTATCAGTGATCAATTTTGAGAAGTATGTTTGTCTGGCTTGTTTCATGGCTTTATTGTAAATAGTGAGTTGTTCACGGATCGATGTCAGTAGCCTCACCAACATGTTTTGAAACAATTAGAAATTCCTAGTTAAACATTTGTCTGTCAAAGAAAATTGTCATTCAATCTTTGTAAAATATTTACTTTATTTACTTTAAATAAACCTTAAATAAGTGCTTGTCGAATGGATTTGTCTTGCATTACAGTTTATGAGATATATATCAATGGCATAATTTACCCCATGGTATTCTCTCCAACGACACAATTTACACCACACCGGGGGCAAGTTGTGCCACAAGACAACTTTTTTCCGAAAGCTATATTTCTTCAACAGTTTATTCCAGATCCAAAGTTTTTATTGCCAGGGATGCACAACACTCTGAAATATATGTACATATTTGAGTTGGAGACTTTACTGTTAAGTCCTCACTTTAAAGTCACTTTGAGTAAAAAGTGGCACATCTCACCCCACTCTCCCCTAATGGCAAGAGATTAAGTTATTTTTCAAAAACTTCATTTGATATGGGTCTCAAATCTTGATTGGTACCAGTTATTGGTGTCCAGGATATATCCTTTTTTAAGTGAACAGTAAGTAAGTTTCCCCCCTTTGTTGCTTTCAGGGAAAATGCATTCTTTACAATGAACACCAGG
Organism: Ammodytes marinus; assembly: GCF_949987685.1. Taxonomy (NCBI): domain Eukaryota; kingdom Metazoa; phylum Chordata; class Actinopteri; order Uranoscopiformes; family Ammodytidae; genus Ammodytes; species Ammodytes marinus. The sequence goes on from NC_137227.1 coordinate 5,651,339, forward strand.
GGGCAGCATTCAGTTATGCCAAATGTTAAACCTGGTGCCAATGGAACACAGGTTGACTTACAGTATGTACACAGTATACCAGGGGTGGCCAACCCGCGGCTCTCGAGCCGCATGCGGCTCTTTGCCCAGCTTCGTGCGGCTCTTCAGTTCATATCAAATTATGTGATAATATTTTTTATTTATTTTTTTTTATACTTTTTTTTTGTGTGGGCCTATGTGTGTGCATGTTCGCAAATGTTTTTTTTTTTTTTTTTATGGGCCCCCCTCTGCCTTGGGCCCCCCCACGACTGTATACATTGTCTACCCAGTCCGTCGGCCCTGACTGTAGGAGTCCAGTCCTGTCATTATCACAGGGGCGGCCTTAACGATCTGGGGGCCCGTTTCAAGTCCTAGTGTGGGGCCCCCTGTTTTTTTTTTTTTTTTCTTTTTTTTTTTTTTTAATAAATAATGCTTGTGCATTCATGTGCAAGCTCCCCGCGAAAATAAAAACGCCCCCCCCCCCTGAAATCTTACTGGCCACCCCAGTGCCCCCCCCCCAGTTCAAATGTTATTTTTTATTTTCATTTTATTTTTTTTATTAAATTTTTTTCCTGATATGTATCCTAGTTCAGAGATGATATGTATTTTGTTTTCTTTCTTAACTTTTTTTGATAGGTAGTTGCCAAGTTCATCACACAAACACTCCAATCCACTGATATGAGATCAGTTTGCAATTTTCAATTACTAAATTAATGGTAGTACTGTGGCCACTAGAACTGGTCTCTGGTCAGCAAATGTCTTGAAAACAGCATAAGTGTGCTTGTGACATGCGTGCCACCCATGCATGTGTAAAGGCAAGTGTCCCAGCAGATTTTTGAAATCTGAATAAAAAAATTAAAGTTTGTAGTTAGCGAGTGTAACATGTTCTTAGCAAGGGCAGATTTTCATAAATAAAGATATATTTAACAAGATATTTGGTCAAAAGCTAGTGGTCATCCGTCCCTCTGTGCAGTTGTTAGGCATCTGGCTGCTAGCAAGTTATGTTGTCTTGCTAATTTTACTATTCATCTGTGCTGAAATAAATATTGACTTTTTCCTTTATTATCTTCGCCAGAATGCACCAGAATGCTTAGATTACATGTTAAAAACACAAAAAAATCTTCTGGGAGGGGGATGCCCCCAGACCCCCCTTCAGAGGTTTAGTTTTCTGACAAACATTACAATGGATACTAACATGATTTGGGCATTTGGGATTATAAATCATCTTTGAATTGGTTGTACAGCATATCACATGCTATTCATTCAGGGGTGCGATGGCCACCCCACTCTAACTCTGTGGCCCACCTTGGCCACCCCCAGTCAAAATTTCCTGGAATCGCCACTGTGTGTACCCGTGTGTACGATGTGGCTCTTTGCAGTAACACAGTAAAAAATGTGGCTCTTTGTCTCTGACTGGTTGGCCACCCCTGCAGTATACTGTCGTAATGCAACTGACTGTGGTTGGAATGTTGCCTGCCCAGATAGACAGTTCCACATATTGATAACATTCAGAATCAGACTCAATACGTTTGTATGACATTACAAAGGTGGCACATCTGTACAATGTATTGCAGTACCCTGGAAGATAGCTATTTGTTTTACTTTAAGTTTCATTTAGACAGTCTTCTTTGTGTGGGGAGATTGATATGATAGATTATTTAGTGTTGCTTTTGATGACAAAAGCTCTTTTTAATCATTAAAGTACATTTTTAATAGGTTTTATTGCACATGAATGATTGAACCCCTCTCTGTAGACACACTGTTTTGGACATCGTGAGTAGATAACAAGTACATTTAAGGGGAAAATTGTGCTCCAGACATTCTATTCTTAATCCCTAATAACAGCTCCAATTTTAAATATTTTTACTTTTAAACATAATAGCAGTTAATATTGGAAGACGGCCTTTTGTCCCACTTCTCAAGAATCACTGATACGTTTTACATAACGTACCAACTTTTTCGGAATTGTGGTGGTAAATCAAGCCATTCATCAAGCAACAGAGCTCCTAATGTAACAAAGCCAATAAGTCAAATATTTCCTTATCAAAAGGAAAATGTGGTTTCTTATCCCCAAAATCCTGACATCATCTCACCATCGAGCAATTCATCAGGCCTCCTGTAGCCAAAGAGCCTGAAGTCCTCCTCATACAGCTCGTACAGCTTCCTCCTGTCCTCTAGGGGCACTGTTCTGAACCAGTCCAATGCAGAATCATGTGCAGTCATGTTTTCAAAGGAAGGAGGGAACCTAATGTCGCCCTCATTTAGGATCTTCAGTAGCTGCTCAGCGTCCTCCTGTAGAGTCTCCTGATGGCCAACATAGTCATACCTGAGAGTACAACAAGCAACATTAAACTATAGGTTAAAAAGACTGGTTCTCTATTTACATTCAATTCATTTGTTATTGTCACATTTTAGCAATAAAAGGAAGAATTTTAACTTATTTCGATGCCATTTTACAGAAGAGGAAAACAGTGACTTGGAAAAATTATCCTACAATTTTTTTTGTTTAAAATAAAAATCAACTGCCAAAACATTGTATGTGCATTCTGGAAGGACCTGCCCAGATGACCTGATATAGCTTTCAATGTAGTTGGAGATTGAAATAACTTTGATGATTATTAATACAAGACACCTAGCAACTGATATTTTAAAAATATTGAGATCATAAAAAACATTTATAATTCTTATTTATTTATTTATTTATTTAACGTTTTCCTCCCAGTGGTTATATTTTTTGGTGTATTGTTTCAAATCTTGTTCCACTTTGCCAGTACATGACCTCTATAGCTGCAGCCCTGCCTACAAGAAATGGCCTTACTTTATGAGACAGGGATGGCACAGGCGATGCATCTGCCTCCAGTGCTCGTCTAAGGGCCTCCTTCTCTCCGTCATTGGGTCCAGCAGGTACTGAATGAAGTTATAAAATGAGGGGCGCATGCCGGATGCATACGCCTCATCCACTGACTGTGGTGGAGTAGGCTGGTTGCCATATAGGCGCAGTATGTCCCGGGCATAGGCTTTGTAGAAATCCTTATTGTGCCCCTGGAACTTGTCTCGGTAGGCCGAGATGAGACGGACAAACGGGTCCCGGACAAACAGGAACTTGGTGTAATGCTTCAGCTTTGCCTGTAATCAACAAATCAGTTTACATCAACCCTCTGTCACACTAACACTCTTCTGCTTTATTCAAATGCTCATGGGACTAACTATCTCACATGCTTTATCTTTTAAACTTTAAGGAAACCTCTGAACATTTTGTGAACTGACCTTCATCTCTGGTATCGGGGAATCGATTAGGCGAGGGAACAATTTAGGGTTGTGGACCAACTCTGTAGGTATGGAGATTAGGTCGTCATATGGTTCGCTCTGTTTCAGGACATACATAACCCTCTTCCAGTTGGAACACGCCACCTGTACATAAGAATAAGTCTTAAGGCCTTTACACACCGGGCGCGTTTTATTCGTGCGATTATTCCGTTAATTAACAAACGTATACAGAGTCAATACAACCTTCCACACCAGCGCCATCATTTCGCATCGCGAATTTGCGTTTTTTATTTTTTCGAACCGAGTTCGATTTTTCTGGGACGTCGCTTCTAAAGTGAGACGCGACAAAATTCACATTTCAAAACATTCGCTTTTACGTTGCGTTTATTTGCGTCGCGCCCGGTGTGCAAAGGCCTTTAGGGGTTGATCTACTAAGGTACAAAAATAGCGTGCTAAATTACGTGAGCATTCTAAAAAAATTGCATGTTTGGTTTGTGTGGTTGTGCTTGTGATCAACTAGTAACAACGCAAATGACAACAGGTTAGAGGTAGTAGATTTGAAGATGGTTTGCGTTTGTTACTGGTTTCCATGTTTGGACATAGAGCAGGGTGACAGCAAGAGCAAAAAAGAGAAATATAATGCTATAGAATTAGAAGTGTTATCGGAAAAGGCAAAGATATGTATTGTTGAGCAAAGAAAATTTATATTATTCCAAGAAACGCGATATGTGACAGTCTCTATCAGAAAGTAAATGCTGTTGAAACAAGAACTGATGAAATTAAGAGAATAGGGCATGACATAAGGAAGAACAAAATAAAAAATAACTCATCATAAATCCTCTGTGAATAAAATAGGTCCAGGTGAGTACAGTCAATCACTAATGATTGACCAGACATTTCAGGGTCAGCTATTGGTGTTGGCGGGCTCGCATGATCCACATTGTGTCCTGTGTTTCCTGGCGGCTCTTCAGATGAAAATAAAGGTAGGGGGTGGGGCTCATGCGCAGTTACTAGATACCCTATGGTAAAACCAAAATTACTTAACTTGTGCTCTAAGGTTCCACCAAAGGGTTGCTCAAATGATAGGGCAAGTGGGGAAGCCCCATTAGCCAACAGTTTAAATACACTGGTTTGTACAAAGATTTTTAAAAAAGGCCACTTAGTCACTCTGAACCCCCCTGTGCCCACCTCTGACTGTGTGTGCTATGTGTGTTTTTGTTTGTATTACCTTGGGAATATAACAGTAGATGATGCCGTGCTTGTCATTCACAATCAGATGGGACAGATCTTTGTTCTTCATGTCTTGTAAGATGCGCTTCCCCTGGGAAAATGACTCTCTGTCAGCATCACACATTTCTCTTAGCAGTTGCTTTCTGGCTTCCTGCCGCTGATGGATCATCTTTGCTGTGATAAGAAGAATACGAGTATTTCTTGTTTTCTGTATTGATTCTGATTATTGTGTGGTTGTGAAATGATTCATGGTAAAATAATAGAGCTTTATGGTGTTTTTGTTCTTGAGGAGATGACGTACAGGTGTGAAAGTCAGAGGCCATGGGCCTTTATTGAAAGCCCCACTTAGTTAAATAAATGCACTGTGTCACATGTAATCCAAAAGTAATCGGGGTGAGGTTGTAGATCTACGTTTTTGCTAATCCACTTATCAATTCTTAGTCCATTTCAAATGCAGTGAACACATTATACAAACAAAACATAGTTTTAACAAATCAGATCATTTTCTAACCAGGACCACAGCAGGAACAGTGAAAAATATACTGATATTTACACATACTGATATTGTACCTTTCTTTCCTTGCGAGGTGTTCCATTGGTCAAAGGATAATATAATAAGGGACAAGGATCCCATTAATCCAAAGAGGAGCAGGATTTTTTCGTGTGATTTCATGGTAGCTGGTGTCATGAAACGAGTCAGAGTTTGTCAATCAACAAGAAACAATACAAGTACTAAATGTTCTTAACTATAAAGACTCTAAATATGATAATTGCATAATTGTAACTTAGAGTTTTTCGTTATCAAATTCTGACCTTTAACACTAACCAATAACGCAAGGGCTCTGACAATAATGAAAGTTATTTTTATAATAAAATAATTCCTTCACACACATTGCCCAAAGTGTTTTTCTTTTTCCTTTTTTTTTGCATTACATGAAACAAACAAATGAAATATGATCTTACCTGTACAGAGCAGACCTACATCATTCATAATATATTGAGCATAGGAGCCAATATGATTAAATATCAACATTTAAATAATAATACGTTATATTTTACAGGAAATGTCCCCCTAATGTGAAATCTAACAATTTGGGAAAATGATCAGCTCATATGATCAGGCAATCGTGTAATAACTACAACAGACCTAGTGATGATGACTGAATAAATAAATACAAATTAATTATTCGAGAAACAACAAGCAATATTGGATGATTTAATATTAAAAATTATAATAAGTTCTCACATCACTCACCTTTCTGCAAACTTCTCTGATAGATGATTTGATACTGAGAGAAAACCACTGGTTATAACCTCAGACTACAGAAACGTAAGGACACTGTTTCTGTCAATATTTTCGTTAATTACCGAAAACAGTACAGGCCTGTTTTACTGGATTTGAGGCCGGACGCACCCTATTGCTGTTTGATACACACTGTAAAAAAATTCCTGGCTACCTAATTGCATTACTTTCACGGTATGGTCACAGTAATTTCCTGTACATATTTTCACAGTAATTTACAGTAAATAGTTCACAGTAATTTACAGTAAATAAATCACAGCAAATTACAATAAAAATACAACTGCATACAGTATCTTCACAGTTACCATGCCCATGGAATTACTGTGATATAGCGATATATAGCTGTGTTATTACAGTACCTTGCGGTACTTAAATTACAATTAATAGCTGTATTTTAAATGTTTTACTATGAAAGTAATGCAATTAGGTAGCCAGTAATTTACTGTAAATTCACTGTTATCTTTCCCATGGAATTACTGTGATATAGCAATATATAGCTGTGTTATTACAGTACCTTGCGGTACTTAAATTACAATTAATAGCTGTATTTTAAATGTTTTACTATGAAAGTATTGCAATTAGGTAGCCAGTAATTTACTGTAAATTCACTGTTGTCTTTCCCATGGAATTACTGTGATATAGCAATATATAGCTGTGTTATTACAGTACCTTGCGGTACTTAAATTACAATTAATAGCTGTATTTTAAATGTTTTACTGTGAAAGTAATGCAATTAGGTAGCCAGTAATTTACTGTACATTCACTGTTGTCTTTCCCATGGAATTACTGTGATATAGCGATACATTGTAACTTTAAAAACATGCGTCTAAAGTAAAAGGAAAACAAAGAAAACAGGCAATTTTTTCAATTCAATATTTATTTACACATTAATACATTTAACTTTTTCAAACAAGTTGGGAGTACGATTCGGAGAACCTTATAATCTGTAGAAATAATTACATTTTTAAGCCTAAAAATCTGAACTTGTGTTTTTGTGACGTAAACATTTGATCTAAGTAGTTTTGTTTTCACATTAACTAACACAATATACTGCTGGTGCAAAGTGTTGTAATGTTTGTGTGTGTGTTTAACAATTTCAAGCACATTTCAAACCTTGAAAACACAACATTTTGAATCAAACTTTATGAACCATGCTTTCAACTATAAATGTACAATAGTTATTCATCCTTTCCACTGAGTAGCAGTTCGGTTTGGCAGGGCACGGTAACCCATAGGTCTGAGTGGCAGAGATCCCAAATCAACCTATGGCAGCTGTAACTGTGACATGTGGTGCGGCAGTGGCGAAGTGGGTAGGGAGCTCGCCTCTGGTGTGCAGGGTCGGAGGTTTGATCCCCCATCTCCCCGCCACATGTCGAAGTGTCCCTGGGCAAGACACTGAACCCCGAATTGCTCCCGATAGTTAGCTTAGTTAGCTTAGCACCCTAGTGCTAAGCCTACCCTGCGTGGTAGCTGCTGCTATCGGTGTATGAATGTGTGTGTGACTGGGTGAATGTGTACAAAAAAACAATGTAAAGCGCTTTGAGTCTGTGATAAACGGAGATATAGCGCTATACAAGTCTATTTACCATTTACCATGTGGTATGCCATTTCTGTAACGGCTGGACAGGGAGGACACAGGCACAGAGACAGTACCAATTTAAGAGGATTTCTTCAGAAGGAATCTGGGGTTTTGGGCCGGTCTCTGGAGTGGGCTGACAGGCATGGGGGTCCAGGGGGAAGTGCCAAGGGGAGAATCCGGGGAGACGAGCAGAGGCAGGCAAGAGGAGGGGTCCAGGGAGGGAGAGCTGGCTGACGAGGGCTGGAGCTGGTGGCTGGAGTCTGGCAGACTGACAAAAAAGAACAGAATTTAGCAACAAGCTAAATGCAGGCAGAACTACAAAAGGTCTAGGTGGCTGGAGAGTTACTGACTGGGTCACAGAGTTTACAATCTGGCAGTGTCTGGAAGGTAGGGCCGGGTATATGAAGAGCAGTTGATTGTTGATTGATGGCAGCTGTGAATGCTGGGAACTGACTCCAGCACACCTGGGGCGGCAGTGGCGAAGTGGGTAGGGAGTTCGCCTCTGGTGTGCAGGGTCGGAGGTTCGATCCCCCGTCTCCCCGCCACATGTCGAAGTGTCCCTGGGCAAGACACTGAACCCGGAATTGCTCCCAATAGTTAGCTTAGTTAGCTTAGCCTAGTGCTAAGCCTACCCTGCGTGGTAGCTGCTGCTATCGGTGTATGAATGTGTGTGTGACTGAGTGAATGTGTACAAAAAAACAATGTAAAGCGCTTTGCGTCTGTGATAAACAGAGATATAGCGCTATACAAGTCCATTTACTACCTGACTCCAACCCTGCAATTACACCAGGGGCCTATTGCATAAAAGTGGAATTAAGATATCCAGGATGATTGATAAAGCCAGCCTTGACAAAGTCTAGCCTGGGCACTTTGGATTAGTCAGTTGCATAAACGCCAATCCAGGATGTAAAGGGGCTGCTTTGTCAAGCCAGGTGTAATTATGTTAAGTGCCAGCCCACAGCTTTCAGAAGTAGACCCAAAGATCGAACACAGATTTACTGATGGAAAAATGGAAAAGACGGCCCATTTTCCCACAATGCCTTGCTAGTTTAAACCGTAAATCAGGGGTCAGTTCATTTCATACAGGAGATGTATTCTCTGCCAACTGTTCTTGATGTCCCTGCATTGTTTTATGATAAAATAGTTGACAGTGAGCAGTCTGCAGGTGCATCTAAAAAAATTAATATCATGGAAAGTCCATTCAAAAAGTGAAACTTTCATAGATTCATTACACAAAGTGAAATATGTCAGGCCTTTTTTTTGGATGATTGATAGATCATGGAATAAAAAATCCAGTATCTCAAAATGTTAGAATGTTACATACAACCAATCAGAAAAAGGATTTATAATACAGAAATGTCGACCTTCTGAAAAGTATGTTTATTCTAGATTAATTTCACTTCATGTGTAATGAATTTATAGAATATAGTTAAGTTTCACTTTTTGAATTCAATTACAGAAAAAATAAATTTTAATTTTAATTGAATTTTGTTTCAGATGCACCTCGATATAGTTATAAGTACAAAGTGAATTTATTTGACCCACACTTGCAACGTCATCTGCCATCGATAATCAATTGTATAAATATAGCCTCCAATATGAACAGACTATCACATAAATTATTATAATTTATATCATTGCATCTTAATCTATTGTGGTGCACCATGAGCTGTACGTGTGTTTCTGAGCTATGGGTCTCTTGTGTCGCCCCCTATATGGATTGGGCTTTAAAAGCCTTGGGAGACATGCTACCACACATGTTGCCATTTCCAGCAAGTTTCATGATGATAGGACCTATGTTCAATGAGTTAAGGGCAATTAGCTGCTAAGCCCAGCCCCTGCGTAAACATTTTGGTCAATGGCGGCCATGTTTTTCAAGATTAGTAGAATGGCTTGCAAAACATGGCCGCCATTTACCAAAACATTTAGGTTGCGTTCCGAATCGCATACTCTTTCTTTTTTCTATTCTACATACTACATCCGACGATAAAAAGAATCTAGTTAGGATGCAGTAGGACAGGGCAGTATTGGGACATACTTTTCTCTCTTATTTCATCATAACATTGCGCCTTGATCTTGCCTCTTGCTTTTATATCCGTCGCATCCCCGTTTGTTTTCATATGGAGGCTTCGTCGATGTTACGTCACTTCACGTGCGCACTGGATTGTGGGTCAGAATCGCCCAAATAGGATGCACTTTTCAACACTAACAATCTTGGCCGCATGAAGTAGGACATCCGGGTACTTCTAACCATCCTAAATCTGGCCACAAGAATCGGGACATCCTAAATCTTTTTTCTACATACTATATAGTAGAAAGTATGCGATTCGGAACGCAACCTTACGCAGGGGCAGCTCAGCTGTCTCTGCCCCACCCATCCCTCCCTCTGCGTAGAATGTTTAGTAGTTGCGTTTTAATTTCATCCAACAGCTAGATCTGGCTCGTTAGCACCTTTACATGGTAAACAGGGTTTATGCTGCACGGAAAGAATATATACAGTCTATGGATCAGAGCCGTAGATAGGCACTGGCCGCGGCAGCAAAGTAACTAGTGACATCATATTAGTGGGACACAGTTTAGCCAGCTGATTAATTAATTGAAGAGGAAAAACACCACATTTACACTTTTTTCTAAACACAAGACACATTTTACATTGATATCCATTCGAAGTTCAATATTTTCCGTAAGAATGTGCTTACATGTGGATTAATCAGTCCACGTCCTTTCAATATAATCAACAGTATATCAAGTCAACAATATTTGGAATAAAAGCATATTTTAGGCTTTAGAAACATTTACATTTTCATAAAAAAAATTAAAAGATCGTGGAAAAAATTTACACATTCTATTTTCAGACTAACTGTTAACACATTTAACCGCAATAGTTTAAGATTAACCACCTATTAATGCTAAAACTGAGAGGGACTTACCTTATCATTGAAGCTTCTTCCTCCTCTGTCTTCACTTGGCGCCGAATGGCAGCTAACTGCTCGGTGACGGTTAAAAGTCGCGGGACCTCCCACAATGCAGTGCGTTAACGTAAATTACTGTGTTTTCACAGGGAATGGTCTGAATACAGTATTTAACTGTGGAAAATTACAGTAACATGTTGTGAAATCCTTGTAATGCAAATATCACAGTAAATAACAGTAACATTTGAAATTACAGTATTACATTGTGAACATACAGTTAGAGCCTGTATAGTGATTTTCACAGTAATTTATTGTCAAATTTTACAGTTAAATATTGTGAAATCCTGGTTACTTTTTACAGCGCAGGCACAGATAGGCGTTCCCACGGTGTGACTAAGAGATGCGTCATGGGAGGCATTATGCAACCTGTAATGTCCTTCAAATAAAAATTCGGGAAGACATTTGCTGTTCTAAAATAAAGAGACGGTTGTTACTACGTCAAAAAGTTCCAGTTAATCTGGGCTAGTTTTAACGTGTTGAGTAAGCAGCATTAATCTGTTTTTGTCTAAAGAGACTCCATCTGATCAAGGGTTTCTCCCCAAAATAGACATTATACAGAGTCTTGGACGGTAGATTACCAACAGATGAAGGGTTGCACTTTAAATGTGATTAAATGAATTATAAAGAGTTGAAACATAAAGAGATAATATAATTAGAGAAAGGAATAACAAGTATTTTTTTAAGGGTTGCTCTTTACATTTTACCGATTCAAGGAATTGGATTTTTTGAAAAAGGGTTACCATTCTAAATTTATAAACCGTTTTGGGGTTTATTGTTAAGGGGCTGGGAGAAAGCCACATGTTTGTTTGTTCCTGTTTGAATACAATTGCTCACTACTCAGTGAGAATCTTATTTTTAGCTGAATATTTAACTAAATATGCTCCTTTTTGTGTTTCAAATAAAAAATTTGAAAAGGAGGGGAGTTTGAGAGAACACATTAATTAAAAATAGTATAAGTACATGTTAAAGAAAGGTAATAAGTACAATATTTAATAAGGCCACATAAAGAAAACACTACAAGCAAAGTAAGGTTAAAAAGGGATAATGAGTTATAAGTGATTTATTTAGGGTTTAGGATCAATCTCTATTGAATAGAGTAAGAACAAAAACCTACTATTGTAGTATTGTTTGTTGTTAATGTTACAGTTAGCTTTTCCAAAAAGTATTACTGCACAGCTTTACATCAAGTGTGAGTAGATTACACGTATGTGCATTGATACAGTAAACCTAGGTTACAAAATTAAGTAAGGCAAACAAAACTTCCCATAACAAAGACAAGATCAGTTCTCTAATAAGGAGTTGAGAGTTATTTAGAATTTTGTGTTAGATAGGATTATCTTCCCTATCTCTCCTTTTCTCTGTCTATATCTGTCTTTCTTGATGGCCTCGATAAAAAACAAGGTGCAGAATCTTGATTCCTTCTGTGAACAATTGGGGGAATATCGTGCTGTGATCTAAGATGCTAAGCTACGCTCTCAACTTGTGCTATCAGCGTGATGTCACTGGCAAGGCCATGTCGTGATGTCACTGGCCAGCTGACAGCCGAAACCGAGGGTCGTCTTCCGTCCTCCACACAGCTCAACTCATCCCAGCCAGCTCTACACAGACAGCTAGAGTCACTCAGCGCCTGTCAGTCGGGTCAGCTCTTCGGGTTCGAAACCGGACAAGCAGTTCCTTCTACCGCCGGCAGGATCGCCAACAGACGGGGGATCAAGGGGTTCCAGCAGTCATCAACGTCATCATCTGGCGTCGAGAGGTCTTCGCTCTCGTCTCTCTTCTCAACGGATCCAGTTGCACGAGTCATCGATTCCCAGCTACGCACCACTGCAGGGTGCACTGGGGGGTTCCTCCAGCCTCCCAAAATAGTTTAAATGGGGGGGGGGGGCTGTTGCGTTGTGCCTTTCCGCACTGGGAGAGAAGTGCCTTGTGAAGCAATTCAAGAGGTTGTGCCTTCCGCACTAGAAAAAGAGTTGCTTTTGAAGCAATTCAAGATATATTCGCGGTTTTGGACATCGGTCCGAAGACCAAAGAATGAAAGACAATTGTATTAGTTTTTGTCATAATATGCTGTTCATTATTGTCATTGAATTTTAAAAGGGTCTAACAGGTTTTATAAAGGTTCATACTATTGAGTTAACAGTGGCCACTGCAGTTTCATTTTGCCAAAGTTTATCATTATTGATTTTTGTTGAGTTTGAAGGTTTTGCATTTTTCATGCTCTAAGTTTGAATGTTGAAATTCTCTTTTGAGCGTTGTTATGAAACAACGAAGGAGGGCAGTGTAGGAATTTCTAACATTATATTGTCATTTTTAAAGAAGTTAGTACAAACTTTGAGTTAAGCAAGAAAGGCCACACAGGTCATATAATGACCTTAGCCCACAAGCTGCACAACAACAGCTGTCGCAGACACAGCAGAAAGATAGGAACACGTATTGCAATATCTTGCTACAAATAGCCCAGATTTGATATTAGATATGTTACACACAAACATACACACATGCACACTCTCACTCACACACATGCACACTCTCACTCATACACGCACACAAACACACACACCCAAGTGCCTGATAAAAGGCCATAGTGCTTTGCACTAGGCGCTCTTCCGCACGAGGATGTGAGGACTGGGTCAGGGCTCCCCTTTTCAAAGTTTGGTTAAGAGTAGGCTAATTCTGGTAAGATCAGAATGATTGTAATTGTAAAGCCTAACAACCGGCTCTACATTAGCCCTGGTTGGTGCGGTGTGGGAGAACTCTTGTCGTACGCGTGATGTGGTGCTCATAATAAATGTCTAATACATATTTCTGGTTTGAGTGCTGTGACCCATTTATTTCATCACTTGGTCCAGAGCAAACATAAGGCGACACGCTGCCACGGTACAAACGGTTTGCTTTTCCCCAAAACACACACACCTGGCCGTGCCCGGTGATTAGCTATATGCCTTTAGTTGAGCCCAAAGCTCCACCCAGTGGTAACACACAAAACTACATATCACAAAATAAAACAAACAAAAGAGTGACATAATGGCTCCAACACACCGGCCCCTAATTGTCTATGGCAGGATGGCATAAACAATTTCAACATATATTTACATAATTGGAGCCAATAAACCATATGAAATAAACTAATAAATCAAAAACACCTCTTTAAGAGGTTACCAAGGTTATTTGCAATTTATGTTGCAGCCTCTTGCAGAAGACAAAGCTTTGTCACTGGTCTGTCCATTACGCTGGTCTTGGTTTGTACTTGTGCAGAACGCACCAGTCCTTTCCTGTCTGGATATGTCAGTAGAACTCTTCCAAGCAACCAGGAACTGCGTGGGGCTGTTGCATCTCCTGTTCCATTGTGTTGCCATTGATTTCAGCATCCTCTTGCATCAGTTCTTTTCTTTTACGGCTCATCTCCTGTAGAGCCCTCCTGATTTTCATCATCCACGCAACTGACCTCTTCAACCTTCTCCAGTCAGAAAAGTAGGTTAATAGTTGTTTAGTAGCATTTGGTCCATCCTCGACAACCACTGCATTAGCTGTGAGCTCCACTTTGACCTCCGGGTCATCAACCGCAATACTGGAATCCAAGATGCTTACTGGCCAGGTATCTTGGGATTTCCAAAGGAATTCGGGCCCTTCGATCCATCTTCGGTTTGCCAAAAAATGATCTATCATTAACCCCCTTGAGGCTTCGTCGGCAGGGTTCTGGGTGGTATTGATGTACCTCCACTGAGAGACATCGGTTGTTCTGTGGATGGTAGAGATCCTGTTCGCCACAAAGGTTTGAAATCTTCTGTCCTCGTTTCTGATATACTTCAAAACTGAAGTACTATCCGTCCAGAAACATGATTTGTTAAGTGGAAGCTGTAGTTCCATTCTAAGCATTGTATCCACCCGAACAGCCAGAACAGCAGCAGTGAGTTCCAAACGAGGAATAGTCACATGCTTTAGTGGTGCCACTCTGGCTTTGCCTAGCATGAAAGAGACATGGACACGGTTGTTGCTGTTCTGCATCCGGAGATATGTCACAGTACCATATCCGCTTTCACTGGCATCTGAAAAATGGTGCAGTTGGCCCTGGGTGAGTTGTCCAAAATCTGATGGCTTCAGGCATCGCTCTACCTTGAATGCAGTCACTCTTTCCAGGTCTTGTACCCATTTAATCCACTGCTGTTTGAGAGCTGAGGGAATTTGATCATCCCACCCATTGCTCCTCCTACACAGATCCTGTAGGATTAGTTTAGCTGGAAGTGTGAGTGGTGCAAGAAATCCTAGAGGATCATAGACTGAGCTGACCACCGATAGGATCCCACGTCTTGTATAGGGTTGTTCCTTGAGTGCCATCTTGAACTTGAAAGTGTCGGTTTCGACACACCAATGAAGACCAAGGGCTCTCTCCACTGGCAACTGGTCTCTGTCCAAATTCAACTCGTGTAGAATCTTTGCTCTCTGCTTCTCTGGAATGGAAAGCAATACACCACGACTGTTGCTAATCCATTTTGTGAAATGGAAGCCTCCTTTTTGACAAACAGCTGTCAAGTCTCGAACCATTTCCACAGCCTCTTCCTCAGACGGCAAGCTTTTTAGACAGTCGTCCATGTAAAAGTTCCGATTGATTGTGCCAAGTACTCCAGCAGGGAAACTGTTCTGGTTATCCTCTGCAGTCTTTCGTAGAGCATAACAAGCACAGCTGGGAGATGACACTGCCCCAAAAAGATGCACAGTCATCCTATATTCCACAAGTTCCTGATTTAAATCACCTTCAGGCCACCACAAGAAACGCAGGAAATCTCGATTATCTTTGGCTACCTGGACTTGATGGAACATGGACTGAACGTCAGCCATCACTGCCACAGGTTCTTGTCTGAAATGCGTTAGAACTCCTAACAAAGAACTGGTAAGATAAGGACCCTGTAGAAGTTGACTGTTGAGAGAATTTCCTCTGAACTCGGCTCCACAGTCAAACACAACATGGAGATTTCCTTTCTTGGGATGATATACTCCGTGGTGTGGAATGTACCACATCTTTCCATCAGACCGTTCCAATTGATCTTCAGGCACACGTTCAGCATACCCCTGCTTGATGACCTCACTGAGACAAGTGGAGTATTCCTGGTGGTATTTTTCGTTTTTCTCAAACCTCCTCTTCAATCCAAGAATGCGCTGCTTGGCCACACAGTGATTGTTTGGCAGAGAAACCCCTTTGTTCTTAAAGGGAAGTTTCATGCTATAATGTCCATCTTGAAGCTTTACTGAATCTTTCATGATTTCCATGAACATGACATCGTCTCTCGACATCTCCTCCTTGTCTCCTGCTGTTTGTTCATTAAAATCATGGTTGTATTGATTATTCAGTAACACCTCCAGCCCTTCTATGGAGATCCTGTTAACGGAGGCAGCAGGGTGGCCACTATCGCACTGCTCCTCAGTGCATCCTTGAAGGGGGCCATTGATAACCCATCCCAATAGGGTCCTTATAGCGTGGGGTCCATTTCCATGGCTGTTTACTACTTCCCAGGGTTCCAGCATTTTGGAGGCATTGGTGCCTATCAACAACTCTACTTCCGCTTGGATGCGAGGAACACCAACACCATCCAAGTATGGCCAGTTAGCCAGTTCTTCTTCTTTGATGATGTTACCTGTGCTTACAGGCATCCTCTTCTGAGTATAGACTTCTGGTAGGTCATAGAACCGTTTTCCAGTGAGGGAGGAAACCTCCAAACCTGTCAACCTGTAACTGGAAACTGATGTTCTTGAGCCCATGGTTTGTAGACTTATTTGAGCTTTTCTACCATCCATGTTCAGCTTCCTCATCAGGTTTTCTGAACAAAATGTGGCTGTACTGCCTGGATCAAGGAAGGCATAGGTTTGGATGACTGCGTCTCCTTTGCTGGACTTAACCTGAACCGGTAGGATGGATAGAATCCCATCAGTTTTTCCGGCCCCTGCATGCCCACATGTTTGCAAAGAGACCACTGCGTTGCTCACTGATGTTTCCTTGGGCTGCATATCGTCTACGTTGCTTGCTCTCACCCTTTGACTGATGTGAAGGACGCTGGGATGGGTTTGGCTGCACACCTTGCAAGTCAAGCGCTTCTCGCAATCCCTGCTAATATGCCCAGCGCAGAGGCAGCCAAAGCAAACTCTTTTTTCCATTAAAAAGTTTATTTTGTCCCTGTGTGTCTTCTCCTCCAATCGCGGACACTGCTCCAGTGCGTGACCTTGAGAGCAAAACATGCAAACGCTGGTGTTCATTGCAGATGTGCTTATTTGCCGTTGAACCTGGTTGGGCTTTCTGGACTGTTCAGAAGAAAGGGTTTCAAAAGTAGCAACAGTGGTTGCGAAACTGTTTCCTTTAAATCTTGGTTTTGACTGTGATGTTCGAGTCACCTCTCTGTTTCCTGTAGTGAGTTCTGTATTCTGAATGTCCCCAAAGATTGGGTCCGACACTATTTTCACTTGATATTCGATGAATGTGACAATATCCATGAATTGTGCCCTGCGCTTGAGGTTTTCCAAAATGCCACATGCAGAGACTCTCCACCTTTCCTTTAGCCTGTATGGAAGCTTTAGAATCACTGCTCTCATATTTGCTGGCATATCAAGTTCTCTCATGTACTGCAAATCCTCCATTGCATTGCCACATTCCCGCAAAAATAGCGCATATGATTGAAGAGATTTGACGTCCTCAGGTTTTACAACTGGCCAGCTGAGGACTTTCTCCATGTATGCTGCAGTGATCTTGTGTTCGTTGCCAAAGTGTTCTTCTAGCAGATGCCTTGCCATAGTATAGCCTCTGTCTGGAGCCATATACTGACAGCTACGAACTAGCTCTTTTGGATGACCTCTGGTGTACTTGTCCAAAAAATACAAACAATCCCCTCTGTTGCTGGCATTTCTCTCCACACAGTTTTCAAAGGCTCTGATAAATGATGTATACTGCAGAGGATCCCCGTCAAAAAATGGGATCTCTCTTGGTGGTAACAATTGTTGTTTTATAAGCAATGTTGATATTTCATTTTGCTTTTGCAGTAAAGTACAGAGCGCTGACGTTTCATGAGTTCTTTGAAATAGGTCAGACTGAAGTCCATGTGGATTGGTTGGTTGTTGCACATTAGGGTCCAAAAGAGGTTTGCTTAATGGTTTTCCATTGTTTGCCGTTTCATTATGAATATCCTGGCTGTCCTGTGTTGCATACCAATATGCATTGTGTTGCTGTAATGGTTGTTGCTGTGGATGCAGGAATGGTTGTGGCATAGGTGGTGGTTGTTGCGAGTCCACAAGGGTAGGGAAGTATTCTTGAGCTTTTGGATTCAGAGTGGTCTCCTTTAACCTTGTTCCTTTTGCAAAATAAGATTCCATTGCATTGGATCGTGTGCTTGAGCGAGCTTGGTGGCTGTAAGTCGACAGTACTGCTAATTTAGCAGCAGAAGCAGCCATCTCTGTGTTAATTTCCAGCCTTTCCTTTCTCCTCCTTAGCTCCTCTGCTTTCTCCTCCAGAGCCTTGGATGCGAGGAACATTTGCTCTTCCAAAGCGTGTTTGTCATTTAATGCTGCGGCACGAGTTTCAAGTGCAGCTCTATCTGCCTCGGCCCGAATGCGTGCTGATGTAGTAGAGGATACATTGCTTTTCGAGCTTGCATGACTTTGCCGGCTTGGTTGTTTTTTAGAAACGTTTGTTTGAACGTTGGATATGCTGTCATCGGGATTCACCTCATTCCCATAATCCTCATTAGCCTCAGATTTGGGAATGTCTGCTTTTGCCAACCACCTGTCCATTGTTTCCATAAATTCATTTACACCCAGCAACTTTGCTTTGAACCATATTTCATGTTTTTCCTTTTCTGCAGGGGGTAACAGTTTTAACAGAGATGTATGTGCTTCCTTTGCCTCATTGCACAGAGTTGTGTATTTTACATAATAACACTTGACCTCTTTTTCGTAATCTCTGTCACACATTAACCCCTGAATTGTTGTTTTGAGATTAGATGCTTTGTTTAGTTTTGACTTTCTGGTTTTTTGCAGTGTTTCCAGTTTATCCAGAAATGCCTTTTGTGTTAGTTTGACTGCACGTTTAATGACAGATGGAATGTCACCGCTGGCCACGCCCCCACTGGGCTGCGTGTCAGCAGTGGTGAACTCATCACCATCGTTACCCTCATTTTGCATATTTGTTTCAGCATCCATAGTCAATCAATCACCATCAAAAACACTTTGAATACACCTTTAAACACAGAAAGACCAACCACAGATTTGTTGAATACCAGTTCGAACCAATGCATTGGATTTTCAGTGAAATGTGTGCACACAATATCTAAATGGCCATGTTGGTATTGCTACACATACCCCTCCGGTCCGGTGGATTGACGCTGTCGCGGTGGTAGTCCGTGGTTACGGCTCGGTACGTAGTCCTTGCTACTCGGCCAGTAGAAGCTGTTTTATAATCCCAAACGATCCAATTGACTGAAAAGAAATCCCGCGATGGTGTCCGCGCTGGCGAAATCCAACGACGGCTTCCTCGATCAGCTGTTCAATGGCGATCCTGGCGAGTTCATTTAGCACGTTTGTACTTTAATGTAAAGCCTAACAACCGGCTCTACATTAGCCCTGGTTGGTGCGGTGTGGGAGAACTCTTGTCGTACGCGTGATGTGGTGCTCATAATAAATGTCTAATACATATTTCTGGTTTGAGTGCTGTGACCCATTTATTTCATCACTTGGTCCAGAGCAAACATAAGGCGACACGCTGCCACGGTACAAACGGTTTGCTTTTCCCCAAAACACACACACCTGGCCGTGCCCGGTGATTAGCTATATGCCTTTAGTTGAGCCCAAAGCTCCACCCAGTGGTAACACACAAAACTACATATCACAAAATAAAACAAACAAAAGAGTGACATAATGGCTCCAACAGTAATGAATAAGTAACATCTGTGTTGATATAAGTAGAAGCTGTCTACTAGCTTGTAAACCTTGATGTCAACCTGTAATAAAGTATCCTGATAAGACCTGATCTCCTACTTCTCCGCGTCTCCCTTGCCTGGTGAGGTGTCTCCTTCCTAGTATCATATGTCAGTGGAAATCAAGGCCACTCGGCCACGGTAATATCTCTCTTGGTCTACTACAGCTGCGATGTCGATGCCGTAGCGGTTTAGTTCATGTGCAACCAGTGCCGTCCTGCGCTGTGGGCGGCAGGAGAGCACACGTGCATCTAGGAGGGTGCGGACATTCCAAGTCGCGATCGTGAAGGGGATAATTAATAATTTGATCCGTTTCACAGTTACAGTATGCATGCAGCAGTATACACACACACACACCAACCCTGACAGTTCATCCTGGACAACAATACAAATGGTAAATGGACTTGACTTATATAGCGCCTTCTAGCCGATTTCCTCAGCCCCAAAGCGCTTTACATATCTTACCACATTCACCCATTCATACACACACTCATACACCGATGGCAGTAGCTGCCATGCAAGGCGCTCTCTGAACCATCGGGAGCAATTTGGGGTTAAGTGTCTTGCTCAGGGACGCTTCGACATGTGGCGGGGAGACGGGGGATCGAACCTCCGACCCGGCACTCCAGAGGCGATCTCCCTACCCACTTCGCCACTGCCGCCCAAGACATTCAAGTTTCTAATTCTGGTTTTGACCTTTGGGAATAAGCAGATCACCATTTTAACTAGAAGTGCAGGAGTCAGGTCTTTTCTTTCTGAACTGCTGACAGCGGCAACGCTTGGTGGGCTAAGTCAAATGCTCAGAATAAAGACAAAAAGCAAGAGCACACACACACACACACACACACACACACACACACACACACACACACACACACACACACACACACACACACACACACACACACACACAGGAAAGAGCTGTAGAGAGTAAAAAAGGCAAGGGTAATAGAGAGAGGGAGGAGAGTGTGGACAGCAGCATCCATCTCGTGCCAGTAGATTGCACTTTTTTTCTTCCTATTGCCTGCTGAAGAAAAACCAGATGCCTTGCTAGGGGAGGTTTACCTAGGTTTGATCTCAGCTGTTTTAAGATGTGGAAGATAATAGTTAAAACTTGACAAATAAAGAACTATTTTGCATATTCCCCAGTGTCATGATCAAAGATATAGTCAAGAGCCTGAAGCTTGATCAGATAGATAGATATATAGATAGATAGATAGTACGAATGAATTGTATGAGGCCTATATAATATATAATTGTAAATAATACAACATAATGAATTTTGATAAAGTAGGCCTTCTTTATGTACCTGAGCTGTAAGAAAAAATATATATACTGTTGAAACAATGTTGCAATTGTTTGTGAGATTTTTTCCAACAGGTTCACCTGAGGACTGAGATAAACAGGTTAGCCAAAACTGCTTTATGATATTTGCCAACAGGTGTAACCAACCACAAGTTGCAACAATAAGTATCTGTATGAAATGTGGTCGGCGTTAAGGTGTGTCCATGACGGTAATGAGATCATTATTAAAATAAACTGGTTGGTGCTTATTTTTGTTGGGTGCTTATTTTTGTTGGGTGTGTGTCAAACAGGCCTAAGGACGCTGCTGCACATTAATAATAGTAATAATATAATAATAATCTTTATTTGTATAGCACCCTTCATACATTAAATGCAGCTCAGACTCCACATTTGTCAGAAATATTCACAAACAGCACACACTTTTTAAAATTGTTCATCGGTATTTATAATAATCTTCACTCAAAATTAGGTTCACTTTGATGTGGCCCAAAACTGAAATGATAGCAACATATCATTTATTATGGGACAGTAACTGACCTAAATGTTATTCTTGAGTAGGACTATTAACCTCTCTTACTGTCCTTGGGGTCAATTTGACCCCATTCATGTTTGACATCTCTAAATAAATGTTTATGATTTGTTTTTTTGGGCTCGCATCTTCGGTCTCTCTGCCCAGTGTGCCCACCTAAAATTTCTACAGGCCCACCCTAATCTGACTGTCTAGAACCGGGCCTGCGTATACCCTCACCAAAAACCGTCATGCCACCCTCATCAGTGCATCGCGCATCGGCCTCCATAGCCACATGAAATGGCACCAACGTAACCCCCCATAATAACCCAGCTCAAGTGGAGCAACGTCATCATCGAATACGAGACATAAGAAATTAACTGCTGCATGCACACTGTAACTGTGAAACAGATCAAATGGACAGCCTCTGGAATCAAACCGCAGCCATTAACAGCAGTGTGCTCATCACTCCATACGTATGGAAAGTGAAATAGTGTCAGATTTAAGCTTGCAGCATAAATTAAGGGTTCACACAGATCAATATCCTCCTTCATTGAACATCAGCTTTTTCCCGAGGTGCTCAGGAATGCTGATCAGTCCATTCACATACTAATGCTTTCAGACGGTGTGTGTGTGTGTGTGTGTGTGTGTGTGTGTGTGTGTGTGTATTACATTGGCTGTGTTGCAGTGGCGGACTCAGGGGGGGGGGGGGGGGCAGGGGGGGCGACCGCCCCCCCTCGTGGCTCAATGGTTGAAAAAGCGCGCTAAAGTGCCCTCAAGAGTGGTGAAAACGAGAGGAAATGCCTTATTTGCTGCCCTTTTCACGTGCAAAACATGATTAGGTGCCCTCTAGGATGCCCCTTCATACAATAAATGATGATGATGTGCCCTCTAGAACAAGAAAATTCGATGACGTGCCTTAATGAGTGCCCTTATAGTCCCCTTCTGCCCGTCTGGTGCCCTTCTAGTGCCCTTCTAGTGCCCTTCTGCCCGTCTGGCCATCCTAGTGCCCTTCTGCCCGTCTGGTCGTTCTAGTGCCCTTCTAGTGCCCTTCTGCCCGTCTGGTCCTTCTAGTGCCCTGATAGTGCCCTTCTGCTCCTTCTAGTGCCCTTCTAGTGCCCTTATACCCGTCTGGTCCTTCTAGTGCCCTTCTAGTGCCCGTCTGGTCCTTCTAGTGCCCTTATAGTGCCCTTCTGGTCCTTCTAGTGCCCTTCTAGTGCCCATCTGCCCGTCTGGTCCTTTTAGTGCCCTGATATTGCCCTTCTGGTCCTTCTAGTGCCCTTCTCCCCATCTGGTGCCCCCATGGTTGAAAAAGTGTTGCTAAAGTGCCCTCTATGGTGGTGAAAATGAGAGAAAGTGCCTTATTGGCTGCCCTTTACATGTGAACAAAAATTATTGAGTGCCCTATGTTGCGCCTCCATACAATAGGCCTAAATGATGATGATGAGCCCTCTGGAGCAAGAATACGGCAAACCGAAAAGATATGTTGCGGTACTCTAATGAGGTGCAGACATTCCTCTCTTTGGTAGCCGACGAACGGGGAATGCGAAAGAGGCGTTGCTTTCATGTGGCGTCGCTATGACAAACAGCTACATCGAGTGGTATTTAAATCTCTACTGGATAACAAAGCAAAAAGCGGATTAAGAGTATGTCCGTCCGTACCCATAGTGGAAAAGCGCAATTAGATGCCAAGTTCGAAAAACTTAATATTTTCAGTTTGCATAATCCATTTAAAATGTATATACATTTTTTGAATGTCAAGATCCGGTCCTCATTTAAGTGTAGGTCATTTCATGCAAGAGTGACGATAATAGTCAGCTATCACCTCAACATGAAGGAAAACTTCCTTCAATATTTCCGTAGCTGGCTGTCAGTGGTCAAAGACTGTATGGTAGTGGCACATTGATTTTTCTCCAGTCTAATTTACTTAAATGTTAGTAAAGATGAAAGCAGTAAGGCATCCTCCCTTCTTAGGCTAAAATGTGAAAGTGCACAATGATGTGAACAACTCATTTTAGTGTTTATAAAGTCGCTAGAATTAGGGGAAACAGTGTCTTTGAAGCAAATTTTTTTCTGGGGGGGGGACCCCCAGACCCCCCGTTTAATTGTATGAGCCCAACAGTTTTTTTAAGATCTAGAAACACAGTGTTTGGTGTTTTGTTACATTACATTCTATTTAGCTGACGCTTTTATCCAAAGCAACTTCCATTAAGTGCATTCAACAATGAGGGTACAAACTCAGAACAACAAGAATCACCTCAGTGCTATAGCTGCAAATAAACCAAACTACAAAGTGCCACAAGTAAGTGCTACATGGAGATGTAACAGGTGCCCCGAACGGGGCCTTCCAGGCAGCGCTGCCTTTAAGGCTCCGCTGGGGGAACAAAACACCATCGAGTTACAAATGCCACTGTGTCCACATGGTGCCCTTTTTATTTTTTCGCCCCTGCCCTTCAAACAGTCTGAGTCCGCCACTGCTGTGTTGTAAAAGCCCTACTAACGTCCTCCCTCCTTCATACTCAACATGTATATACTACATACTGTCTACATAACCATCCATCCATTGTGTATGCGAGGCTCGTCGGACCGTTTACACTGAAGTATACAGAAGCAATAAAGAATTAAAAAAAAAGAATCGCTTATCTCCTAACTAAGAGATAGACAGAGAGAGACAGAAAGAGAGACAGACAGACAGACAGAGACAGAGAGGGAGAGAGAGACACACACAGAAAGAGAGAGAGAGAGAGACAGACAGACAGACAGACAGACAGAGAGAGAGACAGACAGTGACAGAGAGAGACACACACAGAGACAGAGAAATGGTTTATCTCCTAGCTGCTTTGTGGCTTTCTAGCAGTTCCGCACCTTCTTAAGCCAAAAACGCAAATGCCAAGTCAGTGAGCATAGTGATTTATTTCCTCTTAACCTTAGATTTCCTTTGGAGCTCTACTCTAATTAGCTAGCCACACCTATCTGGGGTGTATCGTTTTGTTTTAGCGAGGACACAATACTGTGAATTGTGTAGAACACAATATGCAAATAAACTTTGAGTGTTGCTGTGTGGGAGATTTGATTCTTGCATGTTTTTTTTCTCCAAAATGTTTATGAATAACATATAATATACATTATATACAACATAATGTATCTTTTTCTTTTTTAATCGCAGTATTAACTGTAGGCAGCCTGAGCTGATTGAAGAGAAAGCTTTGGGACTGGGCAACCTGGATGGTGGTAGTCCAGAGCTATATACTATACACATAGATATATATTATTTCCACTATTGGCTCCAATGTCCAGCTGGGTGAAAATAGTAGCCAGCCGAGGTCACAACTCTGCTAGGGGGGTCTGGGGGTATGTCCCCCCGGGAGATTTTTTTTTTTACCTTTTTAAAGTGAAATGCATGAATCTGGTGCACTTTGAGAGGAAAATTAAGAGGCTAAATCTGAGGAATTTTGTGTGAACAAATAATTTGGAGACACTGGGTCAGATGAATTAGAAGCTATTGAAGAAAGACACATGGATTTTCCATAGAAATATAAATTTGAAATAATATAAAAATATTATGCAGGGTCCTCATATTTGAAATAATATAAAAATATTATGCAGGGTCCTCTGGGATGGGCTTGGTGCTCTTTTTCTTTTACGGGACATATTTTTCTGTAATATAATGAATTCATTTAAATGCAGTGAGAGGAACGAAGCAGAAGAACTCTGTTGTCCAGTTATCTTTTTTTCCACAGACGAGGCTGAAATAGGCTATAGACTATACACAGTGCATGGGCAACTGAGGGCAGCCCCATTTTCAAATATTTTTAAATAAACTCAATACTAACTGTGCATGCCATGGACTTGAACGTGACGTGATCAGTTAACCTCGGATTACCTCCCAGATGAACTGATTCAATTATTAAGCTATTAACTATCTACCAAAACATTGTATTCCTTTTATTGTATGATAATTTACATTTACATAATATGATGTTGATATCAAACACATAAACTTAAAAAAAAACGAAATAAAAAAATAAATTGGGGGGGCCCCCCTGGCAGTCGGGACCCTAAGCAACCGCTCATTTCGCTTATGCCTCGGGCCGGCTCTGCTGACCAGTGACCACTTTAAGCGGGTGGGTAACTTGGAGGCAGGCTGTCCTGCCCACCCAATAATACAATTAGAAGCAATGCATGGTAATGGTATATTCTTTAGTATTAATTAATTGTCAGAATTTTATTTGACATTTTCTTGGACAGCGAATGAACAGGTCCGTCCGATAGTGGGTCTGGACTTCCACCTAAAAAAAAAAAATAAAAATGTTTTTTTTTTTTTTTTTTTGATTGGGTGGGCACAGCCCACATTTGGGTGGGCACGGCCCACCCTGGCCCCTGGCTGCCGCCGGCCCTGAACGGAACACACATACACACACACGTAATAATAATAATAATAATACATTTTATTTATATAGCGCTCTTCTCTCACTCAGAGCGCTTTACAAAAACAAAACAATAAACAAACAAAAATGTCATGTAGAGTTGGGTTGGTGGGTGAATTAGGGGTAGGCAGAGGAGAAGAGATGGGTCTTGAGTTTGGACTGGAAGATGGTGAGAGACTCAGAGTCACGGATATGTTGGGGGAGGCTGTTCCAGAGCCTGGGAGCTGCCCTGGAGAAAGCTCTGTCACCAAAGCTGCAGAGTTTAGATGTGTGGGTGGAGAGGAGACTGGCTGAGGAGGATCTGAGGGCCCGAGGGGGTTGATAGGGGGAGAGAAGGTCAGTGAGATATGGGGGGGCCAGATGGTTGAGGGCTTTGTAGGTGAGGACCAGGAGTTTGTAATTGATCCGGAAAGAAATGGGGAGCCAGTGGAGCTTTTTGAGGACTGGGGTGATGTGGTTCCATGAGTTGGTGTGAGTGAGGAGACGGGCAGCTGCATTCTGGACACGTTGGAGTCTGTTGATGGAGGTGGTGCTGATGCCGGCGAGGAGTGAATTACAATAGTCAAGGCGGGAGGAGATGAAGGCATGAATGAGTCTTTCAGCAGCATGGGGTGTGAGGGAGGATCTAATCTTTGCAATATTACGGAGGTGATAGAAGGAGGTTTTGACAGTGTGACGGATGTGGGGTTCAAGGGAGAGGGTGGGATCAAAAATTACGCCAAGATTGCGGGCCTGGGGGGAGGGGGAGACCATGGTGCCATCAATAGTGAGTGTGGGGGGGGTTGTACATTTGCTGAGGGTGGATTTGGAGCCAATTAGGAGGAGTTCAGTTTTGTTGCTGTTGAGTTTGAGGAAGTTATTTTTCATCCAGAGTGTAAGGGAAGACAGGCAGGATTCAATGTGGGAAATGGGGGGGTTGTGGGGGGATTTGGTACTGAGGTAAATTTGGGTGTCATCAGCATAGCAGTGGAAGTCCATTGAGAAATGGCGAAGTAACTGACCAAGGGGGAGGAGGTAAATGATGAAGAGGAGGGGGCCGAGTACAGAACCTTGGGGAACACCTTGTGTGACGGTGACTGTGGCAGATGTGTGGTTATGGAGGGAGATGAAGTTAGATCTGTCAGAAAGATAAGAATGAAGCCAGCTGAGTGCAGTACCTTCGATACCGAGATTGCTGAGTCTGGTGAGCAGGATGGTGTGGTTAACAGTATCGAAGGCTGCACTCAGGTCAAGGAGGATGAGGAAGTTGAGGGAACCAGCATCGGCAGAGGTGAGGAGGTCATTGAAGACTTTAAGGAGAGCGGTTTCTGTGCTGTGGAGAGGGCGGAAGCCAGATTGGAGGGATTCAAAAAGGTTATTGGCGTGGAGATGGGATTGGAGTTGTTTGGTGACTATGCGTTCAAGGGTTTTGGAGAGGAAGGGGAGGTTGGAGATTGGGCGGTAGTTACAGAGGGAGGCGGGGTCGAGACCAGGTTTCTTGAGGGTGGGGGTGACAGCAGCAGATTTGAAAGCAGAGGGGACAATTCCATGGGACAGTGAGGAGTTAAAGAGGTTAGTGAGGTAGGGGCAGAGAACGGGGAGGCAGGACTTGAGCAGGGGAGTGGGGAGGGGGTCAAGGGAGCAGGTAGTAGGTTTGGAGGAGCTTATAAGCTTGGAGAGTGCAAGAGGGGTAACCAAGTCAAAGTGGGAGAGACGGCAATGGGGAGGAGGGGTTGGGATGTCCAGCGAAATGGGTAGGGGAGGGGCCATTGAATGTGCAGGGGGTTCATGTACAGGGAAAAGTGAAAGGTTGATGGTGGTGATTTTGTCAGCGAAAAACTGGAGGAATGAGTTGCAGAGATCTGGGGAGGAGGTGGAGAGGGTGCTGGTCCGGGGTTTGAGGAGGTTGCTCACTGTGGAGAAGAGGGTTCTGGGGTTTTGGCAGGGGTCAGAGAAGATGGCAGAGAGGTAGGCAGACTTGGCAGCGGTGAGGGCGTCTTTGTAGGCAGTGAGGTGGAGTTTGTAGGCTTGGTGGTGGACTGTGAGTGAAGTTTTTTTGGAGAGTCGTTCGAGTTGGCGGCCAGTCTGTTTCAATTTGCGGAGTGCGGGTGTGAACCAGGGGGAAGAAGTATTAAAGGAGACAGTTTTGGTTTTTAGGGGGGCCAGGGTGTTGAGGGAGGAAGACAGGATATAATTAAGGTGGTTTGTAAGCTCATCAGGTGAGCTGAGGGTTGAGTCCAGGGGGAGGGTGGAGGAGAGCAGGTCACAGAGATGGTGGGGATCAATGGATTTGAGGTTACGGAAGGTGATTTCTCTGAGGGGGCGGGGGCAGGGGGTGGGGGAGAGGATGGTGAACAGTATAAGTTTGTGATCAGAGAGGGGAAAGGGGCATGGGTGAAGGCTGAGTATAGGGAGATTGATGGAGCAGACAAGGTCGAGGATGTGTCCTTTGTCATGGGTTGGGAAGGTGACATGTTGGGTGAAATCGAAATTGTCCAGTACAATGGTGAGTTCAGATGAGAGCTTGGAGGTGGGGGAGTCCATGTGGATATTAATGTCACCGAGTAACAGCAAGCGTGGAGAGAGGGTTAATGCTAATGTGATGAGTTCGGTGAAGTCAGAAAGGAAGGAGGGATTAGGTTTGGGTGGCCTGTAGATGAGGATAACTGTCGTGGAGGAGGGGGCTTTAAAAGCAATGAATTCAAATGATGATACTGAGGGGAGGGTGAGTTCTCTGATCAAATAATTATGTTTGTGGATGACGGCGAGGCCACCGCCACGGCGGCAAGGGCGGGGTTTGGCGATGTAGCTGAAACCAGGGGGAGATGCTTGGTTGAGGGAGAAAAAGTCATTGGGTTGTTGCCAGGTTTCAGTAAGTAATAGGAGGTCCAGATTATTGTCGAGGATGAGTTCATGTATGGCGGGGGCTTTATTGTTGAGTGAGCGGGTGTTGAGGAGGGCAAAGTTGGCACAGCCAGAGGGTGATGGGATAGGGGCAGGCTGGAGAGGTCTGAGGTTAGCCAGGTTAGCTGTGCAGAGGGGCAGAGGGGAGGGGGGGAAACTGGGTGGAGGGGTGGTGGTGGTTGAGTATATAAATGATTGGCCATTTGATGAAGTGATGTGTGGGTGAGGGGAAAGGACAGCAGTGAAATCCAGTCCATGTTTTCTGTCCTGCCTGGTGAGCTGCTGCCTGACAGAAGCGATGAATGGTCCAATAGCGGCCGTGGGTGAGTCCTGATGACGTGGCAGAGGTGCGACGGAGCTTGCAGGTAACCGGACGAATGGGATGGAGTTTCTGTGCTGGGTCAAAACAAACCCACGGCGGGAGCCTCTGTGGATGTAGCGGCGGCGGCGTAGGAGTCCAAGTTGTTGAATGACTGAGATGGATGATGGGATGAGGTGGTGGTTGAAAAGTCCAAAGAGCTGTGCTGGTGAATAGGTGATCATGATGAACCAGGGGAAGAGTCTGACTGAGGGGAGACCATGCGGAGTGAGGAGGATGGATGCGACCAGATGTAGCCGACGGAGCAGCGATCGTTAGCCGCCACTCGGTAGCTGAGCGAGGGCGACCCGCTTGCAGTACACAACACAGAGTGATCAGAGAGACCAGGAGGCGGCTGAAGCGGGTGGGACCAACGATGATGGTCAGCAGGCACCCGAAGATTATCCGACTGCCCAATGTTGGAGGACAGCGGCAGCAGGTGTAGTGGCGTGTGTGGCTATATGAGCAGTGGCGAGAAGCAGCGAACAATCAGCAGCAGCGGCCTCTGCCTACGGTTGGTACGTCCCCTTCAGTTGTCAACACACGAATGGTGTTATGAGATAAAAGTCCCCGTTCAATCATGAAGTAAGCTAGCATCCAATGAATCGTTGTTCCCACACAAGTAGTAATGCCAGCGGATTGAAAAAATATTCCAAGTGAAGCTAATCACACTGTCCGATTAGTTCATGGAAAATAAAATAAATAAAATTAAGTTGTTGAAAGTTAAAAAGTTTCAAACAGTTCAAAGTTACCGGCGAGCAGCGGCAGCAAGTTGCCAGCGTTCACTCGTTGCCATGGTTGAGTATATATACGTAGACACATAGCACACACGACCCCTGACCACATAAACCTTCTTGTCTCCTTACCCCCTCTCCTGCGTACGCCCCCTGGTGCCTGGGCTGTGACACCTACCGTCCCATAAACCCCTAACCCGTACCTTTGTGCTTATCAACGTGTTCTATTTGTCTGTGGCATTATCATGTGCTGGTTTTTGTACTAATCACACACTTTGCACCCATAAGGAGCAGAGTGTGAGAGTAGCATTTTTTTTAACCTGTCTTTCCCT
Source organism: Ammodytes marinus (assembly GCF_949987685.1). NCBI lineage: Eukaryota > Metazoa > Chordata > Actinopteri > Uranoscopiformes > Ammodytidae > Ammodytes > Ammodytes marinus. The sequence goes on from NC_137227.1 coordinate 5,681,206, forward strand.
GATGTTCTCTCCTTTCCTACTTTAAGGGGCGCAGCGCACGCTAGACGACTCTTCAGTGTATCCCCCCTGTCTCCCATGTTTGGTTACTGTCACTCTATGTCTCTTGGCGGGGTATAACTGTAAACAGATTATCGTTGTTCTGAAACATGTACAATGACAAAATAAATCATCTTGAATCTTCTTGAATCTTGCCTGGAAGTTTATTGCATTTCATCTTTTTAGACAGTTTTTCTTTGTGTAGGTAGTATGCAAGTAACCCCACTTTATCATTTAAAGGTTTCCTTCAATTTAAAAATGTAAACAATAAATGAAGTTGAAAAACAACATAAGGATAGTCAACTCATAGCGAAATCATGCTCTTTTTTCTGCTCTAGGATCCATATTCTCATTTGCGACATTGGCTTCCACTTTTTCCCACACCAGACAAAGCGGCTGAATCTACCAATTACACTTTGTCTTCTTGGACTTGCATAAGAATTAATTTTTCTGCGACTAAGGAGATTGATTAAAAACTCACAAGTTATTTACATGTTTTATCAACAGTAGGCTATAATAGGCTGATATTAGTCTGGCTGAACCGTTTCCGCCGTATTGAGCTCCCCCTCAAACTAGGAAACAATTCGCTCACAGTCAACCTGTGTGCTTCTGTGCAGCGCTCACACACACACACACACACACACACACACACACACACACACACACACAGGGTGTGAGAAGTCACATTACTGTAGACAGAAATAAAGTGTGGCGATACTTTGGGATAATAATATCGGCGGCGGTCCGGGACGCTGCGCAGCCTAGCTTAGCCTAGCCTAGCAGTCCAACTTCATTATACAACTTCCCCTGGGCAGAAATACCCTCATAAACTCTGGAAAATGAAGCGTGGTGGTTTGGATTGAGCACCGGACCTTATAACCAGCTAGATTAAGATCCGCCGTTCCCTTTCTTTGGTGATTTACAGGACAACGGGCCGCCGATGATAATGTTACCAGAGATAACACTGCGTGACTACGTGGCTAGTTAATTCCAGTTAAGTTATCCCGTGAGCTCCTCGGGGGCTAAAGTGTATGGTGTCTTGACATGCTGGTTAGAAAGCAACACACTATGTGTATTCCTTTTGTCTTTAATAGTTTTTTTGTGGCGTTTGCGGGTTAGATTTAGCCATTTCTCTGACAGCCTCTGGACGTGAAGATGTTCCATCAAAATAAGTTCTCCCCCCGGCACTATTTTGCATCGACACCGCTGCTGTTTCCCGGGGTTAGCCCCGCCCTAGATGATTGTGATTGGTTTAAAGAAATATAAACAGGCCAGCCCAGTTTCCCCCCCGAATAGACGGCTCTAAACGGTGTGCTTCCAGACCATACTACTTGCTGTAGTTTGGTCTGGCTTCGTGAGACTAGGCTGATATTGATACCACGATAGGCAATATCTCATTAATTATTGGGAGACTCAGCAGTTCCATTTAAAATCAGACATTCAACTCAAGCTTTATGCAGGTGCTGAATACCTCCGTTTAGGTTGAGTGGAATGAGCCTTTTGACACTTTATGTCGATTATTTCTTTGATTTGTCATCAATTTTAGGAGTTACACTCACCGGCCACTTTATTAGGTACTCCTTGCTAGTACCGGGTTGGACCTCCCTTGACATAATGTTTGTTAGTGGAACTGGATTACTGGAAATAAAGTCTGCTTATTAACAGGCAAAAATCTTATCTGAATAAAATCTAACAAATCACCCTCCTGTTTCAATATCAGAAATGTGTCTTTCATGACAGAAGTAGTTATGGTAACTAGAGTCACCTCCATCATAAAAGAAAGTAAACCGTCACACGATGAGCATTTCTTTTCTTTACTTTTTATTTTTTTATTGGTGAAACAATGCAATGGCGGACATTGAAAAAGGACACAACTGAACCTTTACACTGATAACAGATATATCAGTAAGAAATATTTCAACACATTGCATCACATCTCTTAGTCGCTACAAGAAAAAAGGCTTAGACTAACAACAGACAGTAGGGTTTATAAGTATGTAAAAGTGTGTGTGTGCATTTGCCTCAGCATTTCTAACGATTCGTAGGAAACAAATACCTACGACCAGGGCCGGCGGTAGCCAGGGGCCAGGGTGGGCTGTGCCCACCCAAATGTGGGCTGTGCCCACCCAATCAAAACGATTTTTTATTTAAATTTTTTTTAGGTGGAAGGCCAGACCCACTATCGCACGGACCTGTTCATTCGCTGTCCAAGAAAATTTCAAATAAAATTCAGACAATTAATTAATACTAAAGAATATACCATTACAATGCATTGCTTCAAATTGTATTATTGGGTGGGCAGGACAGCCTGCCTCCAAGTTACCCACCCGCTTATAGTGGTCACTGGTCAGCAGAGCCGGCCCGAGGCATAAGCGAAATGAGCGGTTGCTTAGGGTCCCGACTGCCAGGGGGCCCCCCCAATTTTATTTCGATTTTTATTTTATTTTAGTTTGTGTGTTTGATATCAACATCATATTATGTAAATTATCATACAATAAAATGAATACAATGTTTTGGTAGATAGTTAATAGTTTAATAATTGAATCAGTTCATCTGGGAGGTAATCCGAGGTTAACTGATCACGTCATGTTCAAGTCCATGGCATGTGTAGCAATGTAGAAGCATTTCTAATCAGTATTGAACCTAGTGCTCTTGAACACAGCCTGCAAATGGCCCAGTCCCCTAATCAAGCCCTGTATATAAAGCAGGTGTGTTGTGCCAGTATGGTGTTGTCTCTGCTGTGGCTGGTGACCATCTTTAGGATAGCCCCCCTGTGACCGAGTGAATTTCATGCTTACCCCCAAACCCGTGGTGGTTCACTTGCTGCTGTTTTGCCTTAGTTTAGTATTTAGTTGTTTGTCTTTCTTTTTGAGTGTTTATTGAACCAACTGGGGGTTAATTGTTGTTTTTGATTGATGTTTTAATAGTTATTTTGCTTTAGGCTGGAGCTGGGTGCCAAACTGTAAGGAGGCTAGGCACCCCTGGTGAGGTCCCGTCACTTGCATGCGAGTTAAAGCACAGGGATATAACACGTTTTTCACCAGTTTTAGTGTGTAGTGACTATTGACGGGAGGCACTTGTGGTGAGTGGTAGCACCCCTAGGCACTCCTCGGCGTAGTTTGCCTCTCAGCAGTTGGCCTCAGCTTTAGTCTGTTTTGTTTTGTTTAAGTTTGGTACTGCTACTTTAGATATTGTGACTTTTAGACGTTCTAGATAAATGAGTTTTAGTAATTTTGTAATAAAGAATATTTTCTCTTTAGTTATCTTGTTTGTTCATTTTTACACACTAATCCTTTTTTTATCCTTAGTAGTTCCAGTTCCTGCACATTTTATCTGTTTTCCATCAAAATAAAGATTTGGTTTATTTTGAATTCCCGTCTCTGTCTGTCAGTTTAACGAATCTGTTTGCTTTATCAGCATTGTTCATATTATTCAACACAAAAGTTACATCCCTTATCTTTACTTTATTTCCAGGGGTGTAATTCCCCTGGTGGCGTTGTCGGTACTCTCCCATTCCCCCCCCCAATTCTTCCCCCTTTATTGCCCCACTCGCTACACATGCACAGTGTGTATTGAGTTTATTTAAAAATATTTGAAAATGGGGCTGCCCTTTACGGAAAGCTTTTCTTCAAAGACCCAAACAAACAGGTGGAATGGCCCTCCCTAATTTCCAATACTATTACTGGGCTGCTAATATCCGTTCTTTAGTGTATTGGGTGCATTTTCACCTTGACGACTCAGCCCCAGTCTGGGTAACAATGGAGTCCAGCGCTATTAGCCCATTGTCTCTATCTGTCCTCTTATGCGCCGCACTTCCACTCTCTTCGGCTATTCCCAACAGTAGTCCCGTGATTAAGCACTCCCTTCGAATCTGGACCCAATTTAGGAAGAATTTTGGAATGCAGAATTTTTCACTTTTCAGCCCAATTGCAACTAATCATTTGTTTACTCCCTCAACGGTGGATGGTGCATTCAAGATCTGGCATAAAAAAGGCTTAAAATGCATCGGTGATTTATTTATTAATGATCTATTTGCTAGTTTTTCTCAATTGACAAAACACTTCGGTATCGAAAAGACTACTTTTTTCCGATTTCTGCAAATCAGGCATTTTACGCAGAAGTTAATTCCCCAATTCCCTTATAAACCGCCAGCCAATCATGTCGATTTGTTTCTTTCTGTAAACCCCACATTAAAAGGCTCAATTTCTGTGTTTTTCAACCTTATTTCGAAGTTGCATAGCCCCTCATTAGCAGCTATAAGAACCCTGTGGGAGCAGGACCTAGGTTCTGCCTTCACAGATCACATGTGGGATTCAGTCCTGGATCGGATACACTCTACCTCCATGTGCGCCCGACATGCTCTTGTGCAATTTAAAGTAGTACATCGTATCCACATATCTAAAACTAAATTAGCTCGTATGTTCCCCGATGTAGATCCGACCTGTGATAGTTGTAAGAGCGCACCGGCATCACTCTTTCACATGTACTGGTTGTGTCCCACCTTGACTGAGTTCTGGACATCAGTTTTTCAAACAATTTTTGAAGTACTTCAGCATCAAATTAAGCCGAACCCTTTCACTGCAATTTTTGGCATTGCTCCAAATTCGGGCTTACCTAAAGTGAAGCTGAGGGTACTAGCCTTCACCTCATTACTTGCTCGTAGGGCTATCCTACTCAAGTGGAAAGATCCTGCTCGTCCTTCCCACTCACATTGGATTCGAGACATTATGGCATGTATGAATTTAGAGAAAATACCCAGGGATCCGAGAATAAATTTGACAGAATTTGGCGCCCCTTCCTAAATTATTTTAAAAAACTATAGAAGAGTAGCTACCTCCCCCCCTCTTTTATTTGATTTAATTTTATTTCTTTATGTGTTTTTTTTATTTATTTTTTTATATTGACTGTTTATTTCTGTTTCTTGTAGTGTATATTTTGTGTTGTTGGGTGTGAGGGTGGGATGTGGGTGGGGTATGTTCGGGAAAAAAAGGGGAAAAAATTTGTATTCATTGTGCTACAATTTCGTTACTAACATTTAATAAAAAAACCTTTGAAAGAAAATGGGGCTGCCCTCACTTGCCCATGCACTGTGTATAGTCTATAGCCTATTTCAGCCTCGTCTGTGGAAAAAAAGATAACTGGACAACAGAGTTCTTCTGCTTCGTTCCTCGCACTGCATTTAATTGAATTCATTATATTACAGAAAAATATGTCCCGGAAAAGAAAAAGAGCACCAAGCCCATCCCAGAGGACCCTGCATAATATTTTATTTCAAATTTATATTTCTATTGAAAATCCATGTGTCTTTCTTCAATAGCTTCTAATTCATCCGACCCAGTGTCTCCAAATTATTTGTTCACACAAAATTCCTCAGATTTAGCCTCTTAATTTTCCTCTCAAAGTGCACAAGATTCATGCATTTCACTTTAAAGTAGGAAAAAATTAAACACTACATGACATTGCACCAACTCAACAAACTATGTTGTGTCATTATATTGTTAGCACTGCAATACATACAGTCTCTTCCAATTTAGGCAAGACAATACCGAGCCACATTCTGCACGTCTTAATACAGCTTAGCTTGCAGCCTGTCTGCAGTCCAGACCTGTCTCCAATTGAAAATATTTGGTGCATTATGAAGCACAAAACATCACAATGGAGACCCTGGAATGTTGAGCATATGAAGTTGTATTTCAAGCAAGAATGGGAAATAATTTTGATTTCGAAAACGCTTACTCAGTGCTGTTAAAAGAAAGGGTGATGTAACACAATGGTAAACATGCCACTGTCCCAACTTTTTTGGAACGTGTTGCAGGCACCAAATTTAAAATGTGTGTATATTTACAAAAAACAATAACGTTTATCAGTTAAATACATATGATGTGTTTGTACTGTTTTATATGGAATACATGTCGAAAAGGATTAGCAAATGATCACATTCTGTTCTGTTCACACTTAATATAACGTCTCAACTTTTTCGGAATTGGGGTTGGAAATCCATTTAAGAGGGAGGTTTGTAACATTGTAAACTAGTTTTAGAATTACATCAATATGAGTTCAGAGAAGAGACATCATTAAAACAATATTTGTCCTGGTTAAAAAAAGGTTAAAAATTGGTAAATGGACTGAATTTGTGTCAAGGAACAATATTAATAGTAGAGCCATATTAAGATAAGAGATAGGAACTTTTTAGCTGTATGAGAAAAGCATCCTCATCCATATGAAGGAACATATCTAACTCATCAGCCTCATCAGCTCTGACACCATTTCTACAAAAGTGTATTGAAGTCAGTAGCCTCACCAACATGTTTTGAAACAATTTGAAATTCCTAGTTAAACATGTGTCAGTCGAATAAACAAACGTATTGATGCTGACCTAATAGTCCTCTTATTAAATGAAATAAATGAATCTCTTGCCAGGACTGATGTTCTGGGGAAATTTGTCCAGGATAGTAAACGAAAAAATGACTATCCTGCACAAATTCCTTCTGAACTCCAGTAATGGCAAGAGATAAAGTTATTTTTCAAAAACTTCATTTGATATGGGTTTCAAATCTTGATTGGTTCCAATTCTTGGTGTCCAGGATATATCCTTTTTTAAGTGAACAGTAAGTACGTTTCCCCCCTTTGTTACTTTCAGGGAAAATGCATTATTTACAATGAACACCAGGGGGCAGCATTCAGTTATGCCAAATGTGGAATCTGGTGCCAATGTAACAGGTTAGACTTACAGTATGTACAGTATACTGTCTAAATGCAACTGACTGTGGCTGGAATGTTGCCTGCACAGATAAACAGTTCCACATATTGATAACATTCAGAATCAGACTCAATACGTTTGTATGACATATTACAAAGGTGGCACATCTGAACAATGTACTGCAGTACCCTGGAAGATAGCTATTTGTTTTACTTTAAGTTTCCTTTAGACAGTCCTCTTTGTGTGGGGAGATTGATATGAGAGATTTTTCAGTGTTGCTTCAGCTTTTGATGACAAAAGTATGGTATACATTCAGAAACAGTTACCGTTAGAGGCATTTTCAGTTTTTTCCAAATTATGATTTCTTAACCCCTCCAATACCCACCCCCTTTCCCAGCTTCCTCAGCATAACAAAAAAATAAAATAAAGACAGTCAGACAAGAGCAAACAGAAAAGGACAGGATAGAACAGACAAGATAATTAAGCAAGTAAATTAATATGATATAAAACAAAACCTTAAACAAAAAAGATACAAAGATGAAGTATAGTATCAAAGTATCTCAATATTGCGTTATGCAAATAATAGAATTGTTGCAGTACTTCACAGCTGTTTTTTTAAACATGTTTTACTCCACAGTGTTCAAAATATGTCACTCCTACAGGAGAGGGCAGGGTGGTGGACAGGCACCAGCGCACAGATAATAATTTAATGCAAAGTAGTGTAAGGTAATGTAAAGTATGTTTTGGGTTCTACTGTGTAATTTCACTCGCAGGCAGACGGTCAAAATAGCTAATCAACGGTTGCCAGTGACAATGGAATTTATCCGAGCAGCCTCTCAAAGCAAATTTAATTTTTTCCAATTTTAAAAAGGACATGATGTCACAAAGCCAAGATTTAAATGATGGGGGGAGGCGGCATTTCCATAAGAGCCAAATGCTCCTTCGAGCGATCAGAGAGGAGAAAGCAATTACATTGGATTGAGTATTTGTTGCAACATTTCCATCCGGAAGTCTTCCAAAAATAGCTACTTGAGGAGATGGTTGGATATGGATCTGCGCTATTTCAGAAATAACCTTAAAGAATGAATCCCAGAAAGTAAATAACTTGGGGCATGTCCAAAACATATGTGTAAGGTCACACGGTGAGAGCGAGCATCTATTACATTTGTCTTCAACCGTATCTGGGTAGATTTTAGAGAGCTTGGACTTGCTATAATGAATCCTGTGGAGCACTTTAAATTGAATGAGGCTAAGCCGCATACATGAAGAGGAAAGTTTGATATTTGTAAGGGCTTTACTCCAAAACTGATCAGAAAGGGTCACTTGTAGTTCGTCTTCCCAGTTCGATTTGATTTTTTCAATTGTTAATTCATTGGCTGGCAACAGTAGGTCATATAGATAGGAGACATGACCTTTAGGGGTGGTGTTAGCTAAGAGAACGTGGTCCATACCAGTTACGGTTGGGATAAGTGGGAATGCAGGCGAGTGAGTTCTTGCAAAATCCCGTAGTTGGAAATATCTAAAGAAATCTGAACTGGTTAATCCAAACATGGCTCGTAGCTGCTTGAAACTTGCAAATGACCCTCCCACATACAAATCTTTTAATGAACGCAGACCCCCTCTGCCCAGGAATGTAAAGCGCAGATCAATTCTGGCTGGTGCAAAGAGATGGTTTTTGCAGATGGGTGTTGATTGAGGAAGGGAAGACCACTTAAAATGTCCCCTTATTTGAGCCCAGATTTTCAGTGAGGCAACGACAAGGGGGTTAGACGTGTACTGTGAGTAAGGTAAGGGCAGGGTGCCGCATGCCAGAGCCTGCCGTGATGATATTTTAGATTCATTGCACACCAACTGAAATATTTCAGGTCTTTTCTTGTTTTAATACTGATGATTTTGGCATACAGCTCATGAAAACCCCAAATTCCTATCTCAAAAAATTAGCATATCATGAAAAGGTACTCTAAACGAGCTCTTAACCTAATCATCTGAATCAACTAATTAACTCTAAACACCTGCAAAAGATTCCTGAGGCTTTTAAAAACTCCCAGCCTGGTTCATTACTCAAAACCGCAATCATGGGTAAGACTGCCAACCTGACTGCTGTCCAGAAGGCCATCATTGACACCCTCAAGCAAGAGGGTAAGACACAGAAATAAATTTCTGAGCGAATAGGCTGTTCCCAGAGTGCTGTATCAAGGCACCTCAGTGGGAAGTCTGTGGGAAGGAAAAAGTGTGGCAGAAAACGCTGCACAACTAGAAGCAGTGGACTGAGTCTGGAGTAGAAACATCCAGAGCCACCGTGCACAGGCGTGTGCAGGAAATGGGCTACAGGTGCCGCATTCCCCAGGTCAAGCCACTTTTGAACCAGAAACAGCGGCAGAAGCGCCTGACCTGGGCTACAGAGAAGCAGCACTGGACTGTTGCTCAGTGGTCCAAAGTACTTTTTTCGGATGAAAGCAAATTTAGCATGTCATTCGGAAATCAAGGTGCCAGAGTCTGGAGGAAGACTGGGGAGAAGGAAATGCCAAAATGCCTGAAGTCCAGTGTCAAGTACCCACAGTCAGTGATGGTCTGGGGTGCCATGTCAGCTGCTGGTGTTGGTCCACTGTGTTTTATCAAAGGCAGGGTCAATGCAGCTAGCTATCAGGAGATTTTGGAGCACTTCATGCTTCCATCTGCTGAAAAGCTTTATGGAGATGAAGATTTCATTTCTCAACAAGACCTGGCACCTGCTCACAGTGCCAAAACCACTGGTAAATGGTTTACTGACCATGGTATTACTGTGCTCAATTGGCCTGCCAACTCTCCTGACCTGAACCCCATAGAGAATCTGTGGGATATTGTGAAGAGGAAGTTGAGAGACACCAGACCCAACACTGTGGATGAGCTTAAGGCCGCTATCGAAGCATCCTGGGCCTCCATAACACCTCAGCAGTGCCACAGGCTGATTGCCTCCATGCCACGCCGCATTGAAGCAGTCATTTCTGCGAAAGGATTCCCGACCAAGTATTGAGTGCATAACTGAACATAATTATTTGAAGTTTGACTTTTTTGTATTAAAAACACTTTTCTTTTATTGGTCGGATGAAATATGCACATTTTTTGAGATAGGACTTTTGGTTTTTCTTTACTTTTTTGCCAAAATCATCAATATTAAAACAATAAAAGGCTTGAACTACTTCAGTTGTGTGTAATGAATCTAAAATATATGAAAGTCTAATGTTTATCAGTACATTACAGAAAATATTGAACTTTATCACAATATGCTAATTATATGAGAAGGACCTGTACATGAATCCGATTCCAATTGGCACCAGCTGCTTTGTGGGGATGTAAACCAGAGTAAGAGTTTGTGCGCGTTTGACGCCCAGTAATAAGATTGGAAGTTTGGTAAGCCAAGTCCACCTGAAGGTCTACTCCGCTGCATGGCAGCTTTGCAGATTCTAGGATGTTTACCCGCCCATATTAATTGAGAGACAACAGAGTCAATAGATTTGAAAAATTATCTAGGTAAAAAGATGGGAAGGCATTGGAAGAGGTATAGATAGCGAGGTAAAACGTTCATCTTAACTATTTGTACTCTCCCTACTAGTGAAAGGGGTAAATGGCTCCACCTTTGGAGGTTCTATGAGAGATTATTTAGAGTTGCTTTTGATGACAAAAGCTCTTTTTAATCATTGAAGTACATTTTTAATAGGTTTTATTGCATATGAATGATTAAACCCCTCTCTGTGGACACACTGTTTTGGACGTCTTGAGTAGATAACTAGTACATTTAAGGGGAAAATTGTGCTCCAGACATTCTATTCTTAATGCCTAATAACATCTCCAAATTTTAATATTTTTACTTTTAAACATAACAGCAGATAATATTGGAAGACGGCCTTTTGTCCCACTTCTCAAGAATCACTGATACGTTTTACATAACGTACCAACTTTTTCGGAATTGTGGTGGTAAATCAAGCCATTCATCAAGCAACAGAGCTCCTAATGTAACAAAGCCAATAAGTCAAATATTTCCTTATCAAAAGGAAAATGTGGTTTCTTAGCCCCAAAATCCTGACTACGTCTCACCATCGAGCAATTCATCAGGCCTCCTGTAGCCAAAGAGCCTGAAGTCCTCCTCATACAGCTCGTACAGCTTCCTCCTGTCCTCTAGGGGCACTGTTCTGAACCAGTCCAATACAGAATCATGTGCAGTCATGTTTTCATAGGAAGGAGGGAACCTAATGTCGCCCTCCAGATTTAGGATCTTCAGTAGCTGCTCAGCGTCCTCCTGTAGAGTCTCCTGATGGCCAACATAGTCATACCTGAGAGTACAACAAGCAACATTAAACTATAGGTCAAAAAGACTTTTTCTCTATTTACATTCCATTCATTTGTTATTGTCACATTTTAGCAATAAAAGGAAGAATTTTAACTTATTTCGATGCCATTTTTCAGAAGAGGAAAACAGTGACTTGGAAAAATTATCCTAAATTTTTTTTTATTTAAAATAAAAATCAACTGCCAAAACATTGTATGTGCATTCTGGAAGGACCTGCCCAGATGACCTGATATAGCTTTCAATGTAGTTGGAGATTGAAATAACTTTGATGATTATTAAGGCGAGACATGGCAGGCAAAAACATCGTTTTTTTAAGCACTGGTCAATTTTGAGATTTGAGTCTATTTAGCTTCCATAACATGTCTTCTTTCATACTACTATGGATAAAAGGTCCAAAATATACGTTTTAAGGCCTTTGCACACCGGGCGCGACGCGAATAAACGCAACGTAAAAGCGAATGTTTTGAAATGTGAATTTTGTCGCGTCCCACTTTAGAAGCGACGTCCTAGAAAAATCGAACTCAGTTCGAAAAAATAAAAAACGCAAATTCGCGATGCGAAATGACGGCGCTGGTGTGGAGGCTTGTACTGACTCTGTATACGTTCGTTAATTAACGGATTAATCGCACGAATAAAACGCGCCCGGTGTGCAAAGGCCTTTAGGTGTTTATTTTACTAAACTTTGACTGCTTGCGTCTGTATTTTGCTCCTAAATTCGTCAAAAGTGAGCATTCTAACGTAACATACAGCACCGCGACCGCTGTATAAATCATAATAACCATGGTACTGTTCGAAAGCTTTGAATCTCAAGAACAACGTTATCTAATCCAAATATGGTAATTTCCTTTGTATCAGTAACCAATCGTGAAAGTGTGAGGAGGGATTCAATGCTAGGAAAGCGACCTCATTGGCTAATGCACATTTCTGACGATGTGATTCGCTAAAAGGCATCACGTGATGCTAGCCCCGGGTAGCTCGAAAATCACAAAATAAAATGGGAAAAACGTCGAAAATATGCCAAACCAAGACAAAAAAAATACTTAATCAATTGGCTACGGACATTACATGATCGCCATTTGAAGGGGAGAAGTGTTAAAGACATGTAAATCACGCCGATCACGTCGGAGAGACAGACTGTCAGACGATCAGAGGGGAGATGGTGGGGAGAGAGAGCGTCTGTGCCGACAGGAGCAGGTTGACAGACAGTGGCTAATAATGAATTAACCACGTTTAAATTAGCATGTGGATGTAAATGTTACTATGCTATGGTTTATATATGTTAAGCAGTGGTAGGCCTATATGGCATTGAGGGGTGTAGGGCCTAATTCAATAAATTACTCTAGCTATAATCAGTGATTATCAGCAGAATTCACGTTTTTATCTTTAACGGCCGTTTTCTCAAAATGAGCTTTTTCCAATACTCTGCGAAAGATATCTCAACTTCTAGACCACTGACATCAACCAAACTTTTTATGATCATTCATAGCACTATTTTAAAGGTTTTTACACAAGGATTTGTTAATATATTGTTAATTGTCTGATTTATGATACATTTTCCTCCTAAAAACATGCCGAAAATGCATTTCTAAGACATGTACATAGTCTTTTTTGATTTATTAAACGAAAAAAGGCTGTATCCAAAATCTGTTGTGTAAAAACTTTAGAAACTAATATGTGGTTAAAATAAAATAGAGATTTTAACTCTGGCTTTATCCAACATCTCAAAATCTTTCTCGAAAAATGACCCAAATTTATAGCCTGGCATTCCCAGACCTGCCACTAGGCGCTGGCAAATTAAATTTGCTGCGCGTGTTGGTCTGGACACGCTCCGTTGAAGCTTATCAAGAAAACCAGAAATCTGGCGGGCGCGCCAGAGCCCCTTATATGGTACTCTGGGGAGGACGTAACCGGATGACGACAGTGACGTGCATGCGACGTCGAAGCCGTGATAGTAAACATCAGAGATGGCTGCGGATATGTTGTGTGAGTTTGAGACTGCTTTGGCCTCGACCCTTAACGATTTGGAAGACGGCACTCAAATCTTTCATTAGCAAGTAAGTGGAATGTTCTATTTTGCCGACCGACAACGGCAAACGTTTAATTTAACAGTTTAACAGCTGTTCGCTAAACGAAAGGGGCTTACGTCGCCTTGTGCATCGCTCTGATTGGTTGTAGTGCTATCCAACTGCGTGCAGTGGCATTTGAAATGCACGAGTAGGAGCCTCCCCTTGAGTTGGAAATTACAATTGATCGTCGCCAGACCCTCTATCGTTCAAGATATCTGGATTTCCAGGCTATCAAATTTACGCATAATTAGTTAAATATTGCCATATTTGCATATTTAATCAAATATTAAAGAAAAATATGTAATACAAAAAATTATTGTGTTAGTGTCAGTAATCAACTGGCAAAGTTTCATGATGATATCTATAAGTTAAAAAAAAATCCCTATTCACCTGGGGTGTCTCGCCTTAATACAAGACACCTTGCAACTGATATTTTAAAATTATTGAGGTCATAAAAAACATTTATAATTCTTATTTATTTATTCAACGTTTTCCTCCCAGTGGTTATATTTTTTGGTGTATTGTTTCAAATCTTGTTCCACTTTGCCAGTACATGACCTCTATAGCAGCACTTCCTACAAGAAATGGCCTTACTTTATGAGACAGGGATGGCACAGGCGATGCATCTGCCTCCAGTGCACGTCTAAGGGCCACCTTCTCTCCGTCATTGGGTCCAGCAGGTACTGAATGAAGTTATAAAATGAGGGGCGTATGCCGGATGCATACGCCTCATCCACTGACTGTGGTGGAGTAGGCTGGTTGGCATATAGGCGCAGTATGTCCCGGGCATGGGTTTCATAGTAATACTTATTCTTGTGCCCCTGGAACTTGTCTCGGTAGGCCGAGATGAGACGAACAAACGGGTCCCGGACAAACAGGAACTTGGTGTAATTCTTCAGCTTTGCCTGTAATCAACAAATCAGTTTACATCAACCCTCTGTCACATGACTAACACTCTTCTGCTTTATTCAAATGCTCATGGGACTAACTATCTCACATGCTTTATCTTTTAAACTTTAAGGAAACCTCTGAACATTTTGTGAACTGACCTTCATCTCTGGTATCGGGGAATCGATTAGGCGAGGGAACAATTTAGGGTTGTGGACCAAGTCTGTAGGTATGGAGATTAGGTCGTCATATGGTTTGCTCTGGTTCAGGACATACATAACCCTCTTCCAGTTGGAACACGCCACCTGTACATAAGAATAAGTCTTAGGGGTTGATCTACTAAGGTACAAAAAATAGCGTGCTAAATTACGTGAGCGTTCTAAAAAAATTGCATGTTTGGTTTGTGTGGTTGTGCTTGTGATCAACTAGTAACAGCGCAAATGACAACAGGTTAGAGGTAGTAGATTTGAAGATGGTTTGCGTTTGTTACTGGTTTCCATGTTTGGACATAGAGCAGAGTGACAGCAAGAGCAAAAAAGAGAAATATAATGCTATAGAATTAGAAGTGTTATCGGAAAAGGCAAAGATATGCATTGTTGAGCAAAGAAAATGTATATTATTCCAAGAAACGCGATATGTGACAGTCTCTATGAGAAAGTAAATGCCGTTGAAACAAGAACTGATGAAATGAAGAGAATAGGGCATGACATAAGGAAGAACAAAATAAAAAATAACTCATCATAAATCCTCTGTGAATAAAATAGGTCCAGGTGAGTACAGTCAATCACTAATGATTGACCAGACATTTCAGGGTCAGCTATTGGTGTTGGCGGGCTTGCATGATCCACATTGTGTCCTGTGTTTCCTGGCGGCTCTTCAGATGAAAATAAAGGTAGGGGGTGGGGCTCATGAGCAGTTACTAGATACCCTATGGTAAAACCAAAATTACTTAACTTGTGCTCTAAGGTTCCACCAAAGGGTTGCTCAAATGATAGGGCAAGTGTGGAAGCCCCATTAGCCAACAGTTTAAATACACTGGTTTGTAGATTTAAAAAAAAGGCCACTTCACTCTGAACCCCCCTGTGCCTGCCTCTGACTGTGTGTGCTATGTGTGTTTTTGTTTGTATTACCTTGGGAATATAACAGTAAATGATTCTGTGCTTGTCATTCACAATCAGATGGGACAGATCTTTGTTCTTCATGTCTTGTAAGATGCGCTTCTCCTGGGAAAATGACTCTCTGTCAGCATCACACATTTCTCTTAGCAGTTGCTTTCTGGCTTCCTGCCGCTGATGGATCATCTTTGCTGTGATAAGAAGAATACAAATATTTCTTGTTTTCTGTATTGTTTCTGATTCTGATTATTGTGTGGTTGTGAAATGATTCATGGGAAAATAATAAGGCCTTATGGTGTTTTTGTTCTTGAGGAGATGACGTACAGGTGTGAAAGTCAGAGGCCATGGGCCTTTATTGAAAGCCCCACTTAGTTAAATAAATGCACTGTGTCATATGTAATCCAAAAGTAATAGGGGTGAGGTTGTAGATCTACTTTTTTGCTAATCCATTTATCAATTCTTAGTCCATTTCAAATGCAGTGAACACATTATACAAACAAAACATAGTTTTAACAAATCAGATAATTTTTCTAACCAGGACCACAGCAGGAACAGTGAAAAATATACTGATATTTACACATACTGATATTGTACCTTTCTTTCCTTGCGAGGTGTTCCATTGGTCAAAGGATAATATAATAAGGGACAAGGATCCCATTAATCCAAAGAGGAGCAGGATTTTTTCGTGTGATTTCATGGTAGCTGGTGTCATGAAACGAGTCAGAGTTTGTCAATCAACAAGAAACAATACAAGTACTAAATGTTCTTAACTATAAAGACTCTAAATATGATAATTGCATAATTGTAACTTAGAGTTTTTCGTTATCAAATTCTGACCTTTAACACTAACCAATAACGCAAGGGCTCTGACAATAATGAAAGTTATTTTAATATTAAAATAATTCCTTCACACACATTGCCCAAAGTGTTTTTCTTTTTCCTTTTTTTTTGCATTACATGAAACAAACAAATGAAATATGATCTTACCTGTACAGAGCAGACCTACATCATTCATAATATATTGAGCATAGGAGCCAATATGATTAAATATCAACATTTAAATAATAATACGTTATATTTTACAGGAAATGTCCCCCTAATGTGAAATCTAACAATTTGGGAAAATGATCAGCTCATATGATCAGGCAATCGTGTAATAACTACAACAGACCTAGTGATGATGACTGAATAAATAAATAAAAATTAATTATTCGAGAAACAACAAGCACTATTGGATGATTTAATATTAAAAATTATAATAAGTTATCACATCACTCACCTTTCTGCAAACTTCTCTGATAGATGATTTGATACTGAGAGAAAACCACTGGTTATAACCTCAGACTACAGAAACGTACGGACACTGTTTCTGTCAATATTTTCGTTAATTACCGAAACCAGTACAGGCCTGTTTTACTGGATTTGAGGCCGGACGCACCCTATTGCTGTTTGATACACTGTAAAAAAAATACCTTAAATTTACAGTAAATTCCTGGGTACCTAATTGCATTACTTTCACGGTATGGTCAATGTAATTTCCTGTACATATTTTCACAGTAATTTACAGTAAATAGTTCACAGTAATTTACAGTAAATAAATCACATTACAAATTAAAAAATTACAATAAAAATACAACTGCATACAGTATCTTCACAGTTACCATGCCCATGGAATTACTGTGATATAGCGATATATAGCTGTGTTATTACAGTACCTTGCGGTACTTAAATTACAATTAATAGCTGTATTTTAATTTTTTTACTGTGAAAGTAATGCAATTAGGTAGCCAGTAATTTACTGTAAATTCACTGTTATCTTTCCCATGGAATTACTGTGATGTAGCAATATATAGCTGTGTTATTACAGTACCTTGCGGTACTTAAATTACAATTAATAGCTGTATTTTAAATGTTTTACTGTGAAAGTATTGCAATTAGGTAGCCAGTAATTTACTGTAAATTCACTGTTGTCTTTCCCATGGAATTACTGTGATATAGCAATATATAGCTGTGTTATTACTAGTGGTGGGCCGTTATCGGCGTTAACGTGCTGCGTTAACGCCAGACTCTTATCAGCGATAAAAAAAATATCGCCGTTAATCTCTTATTCCACCTCCTGTTCGGCTCAGGGGAGATGGTTCCCTCCAGGGCCGATGGCTGTTCGCCGTCGGGTAATAATAGCCGGGGGCCGTTGTTGACACTTGAGGAGCCTTTATTGCAGGAGCGAAGCTTCTCTCACACACCCGCCGCTCTCTCTCTCCATCACTTGCCCACGACACAATCGGGTATTGGAACGCAGGGTGGGTGTGTGTGGCCACCGGTCGCCACGTGACTATAAGTTTCCAAGTTTTAAACACTTCTATCTCTTCAACGTCAACGTACCCGAATCCTAAATATCCCCATAGCAGACGCTATATTTTATCGGGGGGAAAACGTTGATTTGCGCCACAGTTCAGCTTAGACTCGGCCGTAATGCTGCTGCACACACACACAGACACAGGCACACACACACGCTGCATGTCAGAGACGAGGGGCGCTACCAAAAAGACGAGAGGAGCGGTTGGAGCAGTTGGAGTGTTTAGAGACACATGCGCGCACATTTATTTACATAAAATCGCAATCGCAGTCATTTGTGCAGTTATGTAAAATGTTTCACTAAGGAAAATGACAGAAAAAGTAACGCACAGTGACTTTGATGAGTAACTTTAATCTGATTACTGGTTTGGAGATAGTAACGCGTTAGATTACTCGTTACTGAAAAAAGAGGTCTGATGCCGGTAACGCGTTACTAAGTAACATCTTGTTGAACATTATTTATTTTCATCACCAATTATCATAGTAGAACAGCTTCCTCAAGCAGTTTGTGATGCATGTTGGAAACAGGAGATGAGCCCCTGGTCTGATGCGCCACCTGGCTTGAGAAACACGTTCTCAAAGACTTACTTTGAGTAATTATTTAGGGAGCACACATATTATGAATGAATTCAAATGAGCCATTTTAATCTAGATTAATCTAGATTAATTCCAAAATTCAATGAGATTAATCTAGATTAAAAAAATTAATCTATGCCCACCTCTAGTTATTACAGTACCTTGCGGTACTTAAATTACAATTAATAACTGTATTTTAAATGTTTTACTGTGAAAGTAATGCAATTAGGTAGCCAGTAATTTACTGTACATTCACTGTTGTCTTTCCCATGGAATTATTGTGATATAGCGATATATTGTAACTTTAAAAACATGCGTCTAAAGTAAAAGGAAAACAAAGAAAACAGGCAATTTTTTCAATTCAATATTTATTTACACATTAATACATTTAACTTTTTCAAACAAGTTGGGAGTACGATTCAGAGAACCTTATAATCTGTAGAAATAATTACATTTTTAAGCCTAAAAATCTGAACTTGTGTTTTTGTGACGTAAACATTTGATCTAAGTAGTTTTGTTTTCACATTAACTAACACAATATACTGCTGGTGCAAAGTGTTGTAATGTTTGTGTGTGTGTTTCACAATTTCAAGCACATTTCAAACCTTGAAAACACAACATTTTGAATCAAACTTTATGAACCATGCTTTCAACTATAAATGTACAATAGTTATTCATCCTTTCCACTGAGTAGCAGTTCGGTTTGACAGGGCACGGTAACCCATAGGTCTGAGTGGCAGAGATCCCAAATCAACCTATGGCAGCTGTAACTGTGACATGTGGTATGCCATTTCTGTAACGGCTGGACAGGGAGGACACAGAGACAGTACCAGTTTAAGAGGGTTTCTTCAGAAGGAATCTGGGGTTTTGGGCTGGTCTCTGGAGTGGGCTGACAGGCATGGGGGTCCAGGGGGAAGTGCCAAGGGGAGAATCCGGGGAGACGAGCAGGCAAGAGGAGGGGTCCAGGGAGGGAGAGCTGGCTGACGAGGGCTGGAGCTGGTGGCTGGAGTCTGGAAGACTGACAAAAAAGAACAGAATTTAGCAACAAGCTAAATGCAGGCAGAACTACAAAAGGTCTAGGTGGCTGGAGAGTTACTGACTGGGTCACAGAGTTTACAATCTGGCAGTGTCTGGAAGGTAGGGCCGGGTATATGAAGAGCAGTTGATTGTTGATTGATGGCAGCTGTGAATGCTGGGAACTGACTCCAGCACACCTGACGCCAACCCTGCAATTACACCAGGGGCCTATTGCATAAAAGTGGAATTAAGATATCCAGGATGATTGATAAAGCCAGCCTTGACAAAGTCTAGCCTGGGCACTTTGGATTAGTCAGTTGCATAAACGCCAATCCAGGATGTAAAGGGGCTGCTTTGTCAAGCCAGGTGTAATTATGTTAAGTGCCAGCTCACAGCTTTCAGAAGTAGACCCAAAGATCGAACACAGATTTACTGATGGAAAAATGGAAAAGACGGCCCATTTTCCCACAATGCCTTGCTAGTTTAAACCGTAAATCAGGGGTCAGTTCATTTCATACAGGAGATGTATTCTCTGCCAACTGTTCTTGATGTCCCTGCATTGTTTTATGATAAAATAGTTGACAGTGAGCAGTCTGCAGGTGCATCTAAAAAAATTAATATCATGGAAAGTCCATTCAAAAAGTGAAACTTTCATAGATTCATTACACAAAGTGAAATATGTCAGGCCTTTTTTTTGGATGATTGATAGATCATGGAATAAAAAATCCAGTATCTCAAAATGTTAGAATGTTACATACAACCAATCAGAAAAAGGATTTATAATACAGAAATGTCGACCTTCTGAAAAGTATATTTATTCTAGATTAATTTCACATCATGTGTAATGAATTTATAGAATATATTTAAGTTTCACTTTTTGAATTCAATTACAGAAAAAATTAATTTTTCATTGATATTGAATTTTGTTTCAGATGCACCTCGATATAGTTATAAGTACAAAGTGAATTTATTTGACCCACACTTGCAACGTCATCTGCCATCGATAATCAATTGTATAAATATAGCCTCCAATATGAACAGACTATCACATAAATTATTATAATTTATATCATTGCATCTTAATCTATTGTGGTGCACCATGAGCTGTACGTGTGTTTCTGAGCTATGGGTCTCTTGTGTCGCCCCCTATATGGATTGGGCTTTAAAAGCCTTGGGAGACATGCTACCACACATGTTGCCATTTCCAGCAAGTTTCATGATGATAGGACCTATGTTCAATGAGTTAAGGGCAATTAGCTGCTAAACCCAGCCCCTGCGTAAACATTTTGGTCAATGGCGGCCATGTTTTTCAAGATTAGTAAAATGGCTTGCAAAACATGGCCGCCATTTACCAAAACATTTAGGTTGCGTTCCGAATCGCATACTCTTTCTTTTTTCTATTCTACATACTACATCCGACGATAAAAAGAATCTATTTAGGATGCAGTAGGCATACTATTGGGACATACTTTTCTCTCTTATTTCATCATAACATTGCGCCTTGATCTTGCCTTTTGCTTTTATATCCGTCGCATCCCCGTTTGTTTTCATATGGAGGCTTCGTCGATGTTACGTCACTTCACGTGCGCACTGGATTGTGGGTCAGAATCGCCCAAATAGGATGCACTTTTCAACACTAACAATCTTGGCCGCATGAAGTAGGACATCCGGGTACTTCTAACCATCCTAAATCTGGCCACAAGAATCGGGACATCCTAAATCTTTTTTCTACATACTATATAGTAGAAAGTATGCGATTCGGAACGCAACCTTACGCAGGGGCAGCTCAGCTGTCTCCGCCCCACCCATCCCTCCCTCTGCGTAGAATGTTTAGTAGTTGCGTTTTAATTTCATCCAACAGCTAGATCTGGCTCGTTAGCACCTTTACATGGTAGACAGGGTTTATGCTGCACGGAAATAATATATACAGTCTATGGATCAGAGCCGTAGATAGGCACTGGCTGCGGCAGCAAAGTAACTAGTGACATCATATTAGTGGGACACAGTTTAGCCAGCTGATTAATTAATTGAAGAGGAAAAACACCACATTTACACTTTTTTCTAAACACAAGACACATTTTACATTGATATCCATTCGAAGTTCAATATTTTCCGTAAGAGTGTGCTTACATGTGGATTAATCAGTCCACGTCCTTTCAATATAATCAACAGTATATCAAGTCAACAATATTTGGAATAAAAGCATATTTTAGGCTTTAGAGACATTTACATTTTCATAAAAAAAATGTAAAGATTGTGGAAAAAATTTACACATTCTATTTTCAGACTAACTGTTAACACATTTAACCACAATAGTTTAACATTAACCACCTATTAATGCTAAAACTGAGAGGGACTTACCTTATCATTGAAGCTTCTTCCTCCTCTGTCTTCACTTGGCGCCGAATGGCAGCTAACTGCTCGGTGACGGTTAAAAGTCGCGGGACCTCCCACAATGCAGTGCGTTAACGTAAATTACTGTGTTTTCACAGGGAATGGTCTGAATACAGTATTTAACTGTGGAAAATTACAGTAACATGTTGTGAAATCCTTGTAATGCAAATATCACAGTAAATAACAGTAACATTTGAAATTACAGTATTACATTGTGAACATACAGTTAGAGCCTGTATAGTGATTTTCACAGTAATTTATTGTCAAATTTTACAGTTAAATATTGTGAAATCCTGGTTACTTTTTACAGTGTAGGCGTTCCCACGGTGTGACTAAGAGATGCGTCATGGGAGGCATTATGCAACCTGTAATGTCCTTCAAATAAAAATTCGGGAAGACATTTGCTGTTCTAAAATAAAGAGACGGTTGTTACTACGTCAAAAAGTTCCAGTTAATCTGGGCTAGTTTTAACGTGTTGAGTAAACAGCATTAATCTGTTTTTGTCTAAAGAGACTCCATCTGATCAAGGGTTTCTCCCCAAAATAGACATTATACAGAGTCTTGGACGGTAGATTACCAACAGATGAAGGGTTGCGCTTTAAATGTGATTAAATGAATTATAAAGAGTTGAAACATAAAGAGATAATATAATTAGAGAAAGGAATAACAAGTAAAACTAATGTAATGCTGTTTTTGCGTTGATTTTTGTATTATTGTACAGCTGTTTGTGTTGTTTCGTTGAGCAGAGAGTGACACTAAGTTTGTGTTGGGCCTGTTCATTTCTGTGGCTGGTCGCCAGGTTAAAGGAAGGAGCAGTCAAAAAGGTTGTTTACGTCTAGTTTGTTGTGGGGGACCAAGCCCGCCTCCAGTCTTCTTCCTCGTTAAAAAAAAAATGAAACTTTGCCAGTTGATTACTGACACTAACACAATAATTTTTTGTATTACATGTTTTTCTTTAATATTTTATTAAATGTGCAAATATGGCAATATTTAACCAATTATGCGCAAATTTGGGTCATTTTTCGAGAAAAAAATCGAGATGTTGGATAAAGCCAGAGTTAAAATCTCCATTTTATTTTAACCACATATTAGTTTCTAAAGTTTTTACAGAACAGATTTTGGACACAGCCTTTTTTCATTTAATAAATCAAAAAATACTATGTATATGTCTTATAAATGCATTTTAGGCATGTTTTTAGGAGGAAAATGTATCATAAATCAGACAATTAACAATATATTAACAAATCCTTCTGTAAAAACCTTTAAAATAGTGCTATGAATGATT
This sequence comes from Ammodytes marinus, assembly GCF_949987685.1. Classification (NCBI taxonomy): domain Eukaryota; kingdom Metazoa; phylum Chordata; class Actinopteri; order Uranoscopiformes; family Ammodytidae; genus Ammodytes; species Ammodytes marinus. The sequence goes on from NC_137227.1 coordinate 5,703,965, forward strand.
ATAGAAAGTTTGGTTGATGTCAGTGGTCTAGAAGTTGAGATATCTTTCTCAGAGTATTGGAAAAAGCTCATTTTGAGAAAACGGCCGTTAAAGATAAAAACGTGAATTCTGCTGATAATCACTGATTATAGCTAGAGTAATTTATTTAATTAGGCCCTACACCCCTCAATGCCATATAGGCCTACCACTGCCTAACATATATAAACCATAGCATAGTAACATTTACATCACATGCTAATTTAAACGTGATTAATTCATTATTAGCCACTGTCTGTCAACCTGCTCTGGAGTCGGCACAGACGCTCTCTCTCCCCACCATGTCCCCTCTGATCCTCTGACAGTCTGTGTCTCTCCGACGTGATCGGCGTGATTTACATGTCTTTAACACTTCTCCCCTTCAAATGGCGATCATATAATGTCCGTAGCCAATTGATTAAGTATTTTTTTTGTGTTGGTTTGGCATATTTTCGGCGTTTTTCCCATTTTATTTTGTGATTTTCGAGCTACCCGCGGCTAGCATCACGTGATGCCTTTTAGCGAATCACATCGTCAGAAATGTGCATTAGCCAATGAGGTCGCTTTCCTAGCATTGAATCCCTCCTCACACTTTCACGATTGGTTACTGATACAAAGGAAATTACCATATTTGGATCAGATAACGTTGCACTTGAGATTCAGAGCTTTCCAACAGTACCATGGTTATTATGATTCATACAGCGGTCGCGGTGCTGTATGTTACGTTAGAATGCTCACTTTTGACGAATTTAGGAGCAAAATACAGACGCAAGCAGTCAAAGTTTAGTAAAATAAACACCTAAAACGTATATTTTGGACCTTTTATCCATACTAGTATGAAAGAAGACATGTTATGGAAGCTAAATAGACACAAATCTCAAAATTGACCAGTGCTTAAAAAACGATGTTTTTGCCTGCCGTGTCTCGCCTTAAACTAAGTAAAGATTTGGGTTTAATTAAACTAAGAAAGCATAAGTATCATTTAAACTGTGTAAAAATACCTTACAGGGGTTTCAGTTTTTAGACAAAAGAAGCAAGTGTGAAGCAGCTTTCACTGATCTGTAACCATTGTTTCTCAAATGTGATTGGAAGCTGTACAGGAGCGTTAAATTGCATTGTCACCTGAAATTTGAAACATAGTCCTTAGGAGTGTGTGAAGGACGTGTGTGGTACGTTGTTCATGTGGTGTTGAAAGAGGATGAAAATGTTTGTCTTGTTTGTAAAAATGTTCAGTGTTTAATTAAGAATTATCTCTTAAACCTGCAGTGTGTAGAATTTTGGGTTTTATTTACTAGCAGATTTTGTAGAAAGTAATTATAATATCCACAAGTACATTTAATTTAGTGCATAATAGCTGAAAAAACATTTTGAATTATTATTTTTTTCCTTAGAAAGGGTCTCATATATGTCCATATTTCTGCATATATTGGACCAAGGCCTAGTGCCGCCATCTTGAAAGTGTCATAGTTGGAATGTCATCAGGTGCATTGTTTAGAAATTAGAATTGTTCTTGTCCTTGAAGGCCACTGTAGCTTCTGTTATTATTCAAAAGGGGTGGGGTTACCCAGGGAGTGTTGCATTCTAGAACTTTGTAGAACTTTCTTGATGATGTCATATTACACACTGCACCTTTAATTCTAGTAAGAGTCATTGAAGTGTGATTTGCCACATGATTTCCAAAAGGAACCAAAACAGAATCATTGATTTTGAAGGTTTAAAAAAGTGCTATAGGTTGAATTGTTAGGTGAGGGTTACTAATCTTTTAAAATTAAGTAAAGAAAAAAGTTAATAAGTGTTTTTAATTGAGTTTTACATCTGAGTAGGCTGAAAAGTATGCTCTCAAATTGCAGTAAAAAACTGTAAATCCTGTGGGTTTTGGGTAAGTGATAAAATCTTTTGAATAACATCGTGATTAATTTAAAAGTAAGAGATTTTTGTGAACAACATTTTTGAAGGTTTGAGAATTCTTGGTTCTATTTCGTTCCTACTGACCGCCAGAGGCGGTGCTTACAGCACTGGATGTTCCATCGCGCGCATGCGCAGGTCGAGATCTTTATACCAACAAAGTCACCTGTGACACCTGGGTGACCCCGGGAATGTCTATATATTCCGGAAGTCACCAGAGGTTCTGTTCCTTTTTTCTTCTCGCGGACTAGCAGGTCGCACACATTGTTGTGTGCTAATATACCACTAGCTTGTCGCAAGTAGCTTGTAGCTAAGGGTTGGTGCTTCGATTTGACTTCGACCACCAAGGGCTGCGACTGGCAATTCGTTCGACTTGGCTGCGGGCCGGTCAGGGGGGTGAGTAAAGTGTGAAGGCTACGCGTAGCCCGAGGCTACCGCGGAAGCTAATATCACCTTTCCACCTTGCTTTGATTAGATCAGGCGGCGGCTGGGTTCACAGTCGCCGTGTTATTCTTTCGTTCGCACCGTTGCTTGTGTGTTTCGCTAAGCCCGGTTGCTAATTGTATGCTCGAATGTATTGTCTTTCTAGCATTGTGCACTGTTGATCGGGTGCTACGTTCGCCCCGACCGGTTGCCTACTCTGATTTAATCGATAGCGAGCGGCTTGGGGTACCAAGCCGCCGCCACAGTACTTCGTAGCATTGTCGCACTGTTGCTCGGCTGCTGAGTAGCCTAGAGCGGCTGCTTAGGCTACTTAATTTGCTCGTCAGGTGCGGCTTCGGGTCAGAAGCCTCTTTCACTGTTGTTCGCACCGTTGCCTGTGTGTTTTTCGCTAAGCCGGTTGCTAATTGTATGCTCGAATGTATTGTCTTTCTAGCATTGTTGCACTGTTGATCGGGTGCTACGTTCGCCCCGACCGGTTGCTTACTTTGATTTAATCGACAGCGAGCGGCTTGGGGGTACCAAGCCGCCGCCACAGTACTTTGTAGCATTGTGAGTAGCCTAGAGCGGTTGCATAGGCTACTTAATTTGCTCGTACCAGTGGTGAGCCGTGCCACACACTAGTATGCTGTTATACACTGTATGCTGCTGTATTGCTCGCCGGTGGACGAATTAGTTTCCTAAATCGCCTTCACCGTGTTATTTTAGCCGTGTCACACTGTTGCGTGTGTAGGCTGCTGTAGTGTGTCGCCAGTTGGCAGCTTAGTTTCACGGCACGGGTGTCGTGTCTGTGCCGCTGTGTTATTATAGCCGTGTTGCACGGTAGCTCACGCCTTAGCCTGACTGCCTAGGCTACTTAATTTGCTCACCAGTGAACGTCGTTGCCGTCACCAAGAGCCGCTGACACTGCCAGGGGACTGCAGATGGAGAATAGCATTGGCTAATTCTAGCATTTTTTAACCCATGTATGATCATGTGGTTTATTGATTTGCACTGTCCCCTTCTTAAGTAAACTGAATTCAATTGAACTGTGTTATTTAGGGGGTCGTGGGTGCGCTCTCGTAAAGCTCGATTGCCTAGCCTACTGTAATTATGCTCGCCAGTGGGCAGCATAGTTTTACACAACAGGTCGCATCGTTGCTTGGGTGCTCTCGCCTAAAGCTCGATTGCCTAAAGCCTACTGTAATTATGCTCGCCAGTGGGCAGCATAGCTTTACACAACAGGTTGCATTGTTGCTTGGGTGCTCTCGCCTAAAGCTCGATTGCCTAAAGCCTACTGTAATTATGCTCGCCAGTGGGCAGCATAGCTTTACACAACAGGTCGCATCGTTGCTTGGGTGCTCTCGCCTAAAGCTCGATTGCCTAAAGCCTACTGTAATTGTGCTCGCCAGTGGGCAGCATAGTTTTACACCGCCACCGTTTTTATTCTAGCGGTGTCGCACCGTGGCTCGGTTGCTCTCGCCTGAAGCCCGGTTGCATACATTAGTGCTAGCCAGTGAGCGTCTTATGTTTCCAAGGGCCGCCTTCACTGTGTTATTGTTGCTGTCACACAGTTGTCGTGTCTGCGCAGGCTACTGTAATTGCTCGCCAGTGGGCGCTATAGTTTTGCACCGCCGCTGTATTATTCTGGCGGTGTCGCACCGCGGCTCGGTTGTTCTCGCCTGGAGCCCGGTTGCATACCTTAGTCAGATGCATATTTAGTTGGCTCGACAGTGGGCAGCTTACGCCTTCATGACCTCCATACAGTGGGGAATGGCCATGACAAGTGCCCTGCAGGTCTCAGGGTTGAGTACCTGAGGGAAGCGCTGTCAGATAGCCCATGCATGAACTGTAGTTTCATGTCTCAGGCACTTAGGTTGCTAGGTAGAGGCTCTTCTACTAGCCTCTAACCAGCGGCAGGCCCTCAATCCTCCGTTCCTGTGTGCCTCCCTCTGAGCCTTATTCCGCTCAGCTCCGTAGATGCTGGCCAGATTTAAGGGCTCTCTCCCATCACACGGTGACAGCAGAGCTCTGGCAGCCATGCACAATGCTGATAGTTAGGGCTCGGACTGGTTAGCTCCGATTGAGCCTGCTATAGCATCCCTGGTTGTCTCCCCAGACGAGGCTCTGAGAGCCGATGTGCGCTGCCCTCGGCCCCAGTGCCGGATTTCAGGCGATCTCCTTACTAGGAGTTACGACATTGCTGCCTGTGTGGGCCATCTGGGAATTTGCTTTCTCACACAGTCCTGGCTCGGTCGCTAACCATACAGGGGTCAGGTGCTGGTCACTCAGCATGGACCCTCAGTGATGCTTCACTGCAGACTTTGCATTATGACTAGGGAGCTAGGCAGGTTGATGTCAACTGTGAGGTCGTCCCAGTCGGAGGTGTGTCGACTGACCCTCCATTCTCTTTCAGTGATCCCAGGCCAGACGTTCGGCCAGCTGCTCTTCAGGCCCGGTGCGAAGTGTCCAGGTTGACCAGGCTAGACAGTAATTGCACGCTGCGACGTGCACCTCTGCCTGATTCCAGGCCGGGAACCTCTGTGGTACCCCGTGCCAATAGCTTCAACCACGTTCAGGTGGACAATCAAGGGGCCAGTGCTTCTCAGCACATTCTGCACAGTGCCGTACACTGCGCTACAGCTGCATTTCAGGCGCCAGGAGGTCGGCGTCCAGCCTCCGCCCTCCCCCAGAGTCCTTGGGGGTGCTACTCGATGCTCGGTAGGTTCTACTCAACCGAAGTTCAGGTACCAGGAGGTGGGGCGGGGTCACCCCGTTCTGGACTAAGACGGCGGAATCAGTGCCTCACGATTCTTCCTTTCCCCATGCTGCGTGTTGCAGGGGTACTCCAGTCTATCGCTCAGGCGGACTGGGTTGTGTCATAGCCCTGAAAGATGCTACTTCAAGTCCCTACTGCCCAATGTCACAGGTGGTCCTCCCCTTTGCATTTCTGGGCAGGGTGTACCAGTTCAGGGTTCCTCCGTTTGGGCCGTCCCTGGCTCTGCGGATATTGGACAGTGTGTGGCAGCATCCCTGCCACCATTACAGCTCAGCTGGTGCTCGAGTCGGCGGCCATGCGAGCCTGCCTTTCTCCATAGCGCGTAGCTACCGTTCAGCAGCTACTACAGCACTCCATGCAATGGAGGCTGCTGGAGTACAGCCTCTTCCTTCGACTGATAAGTATGCTGACCTCAGCATAATCTAATTATCATTATCCAAGCTGTCCAAGTTCCAGGTGTCCGGAACACAGCGATAGAAAAGGGCCACCCCCGGGGAGTGGAGACTCCATCCGGAGGTGGTGGGCATGATTGGGACAAGTATGGCAGGGCAGTGGCATATCTCTTTGCTTCCGAAGAGATGACCCACTGTCCCCCTGGGTTCTCCTAGATGGAGAGGACCAGTCCCCTAAGGCAGGATGCTCTGGCTAGTGCTTGGCCAGTCATCCTGCTTTGTGCATTTCCTTCGCACCGTTGCTTGTGTGTTTTTCACTAAGCCCGGTTGCTAATTGTATGCTCGAATGTATTGTCTTTCTAGCATTGTTGCACTGTGATCGGGTGCTAAGTTCGCCTAGACCGGTTGCTTACTTTGATTTAATCGACAGCGAGTGGCTTGGGGTGAGCCAAGCCACCGCCACAGTATTTGTAGCATTGTCGCCTAGAGCGGTTGCATAGGCTACTAATTTGCTCGTCAAGTGGGCGGCTTCGGGTCAGAAGTCGCTTTCACTGTGTATTGAGCTGTGTCCCACCAGCGTGGGCTCTCACCTAAGCCTTGCGTGCATAGCTTACTTATTGCTTGCCAGTGGATGAGCCGTGCCTCACACTATGTGTGTAGCTTTTGTACTGACAACACTGGATGGGGTCCAGCATTGCAGTTACAGCCTACGTTTGGTGGCTCCACATTGGCCAGGAAGGCCATGGATCCCAGCGTTACTAAACTCCTCAAGGAGAGCCTTGGTGCCTTCCAGGGAGACAGGACCTTCTGTCTCAGGTAGGCGGGCACATGTGGCACCCGAACTCGGGGCGCCTGCAGCTGTGCGTGGGGCTCCTGGTAGCCAGGACCCACTGTTGACGTATTGCGACCAGTCAGAGGTCCATACCGTTTTAACTTCAGGGGCACTCGCCACTACAGGGCGCTATGCAGACAGGTGGAAGTTGTTTTCACAGTGGTGCATGGCACATGGCGAAGTCCCATGGACTTGTCAGTGGTAGTGATACTACACTTTCTGCAGTCTGTGTTGGGCAGCAGGACAGCTGCTTCCACCCTGTGCGTCTATGTGGCTGCGATATCGGCCGCACATGCAGGGGTGGACAACCAGACGGTAGGGTCCCACTACCTAGTCAGGCCAGAGGCTTCATTCAGCCACCATGACCCCTGAGGGCACCATCATGGGACTTACAAGTAGTCCTGAGGGCCTTAGGTCTACCCCCATTTGGGCCGCTGAGTCAGGCAGACCTGACGCGGCTGTCTATGAAGACGGCATTCCTCCTTGCCATTGCGACTGCAATCGGTCGGTGAACTCCATGCCTCGGCAGTGAGCCAGGCGTGCTTGCTCTGGCATGCAGAAGGGTCAGGAGTGGTGCTCTCGCCAATCCATCCTTCCTATCCAAACGATTGTCTCCCCACCATGTAGACCAATCGATCGAGTTGGCTGCTTTCAATCCCCTGGGCTCACCAGGGGATGCAGAAAGAATGTCAGACCCACTGTGCCCGGGGCGGGCGCTTAGGGCATAGGTTGTGGCAACAACCAGCTTGCGTAAGACAAATACCTCTTTGTCTGCTATGGGAGCTGCAGGAAGGGGGCTGCCCTGTCCAAACAGAGACACCCCCACTGACTTGTGGAGGTGGTCTTGAATGCATATAGAGCACAGGGGCTCCCCATGCCTTGGCCGTTGAGTGCCACTCTACCAGGAGTATGGCTACATCATGGGCTGTCTTGAAGCGGATTTCACGGCAGGACATTTGCGCCACGGCTACATGGTCTTCATCATGTACGTTGCGCAGCTCTACAGAGTAAATGTTGCTCCACCTCATCCGGTGGGATGACAGCTGTCTTGTTGATGGCTGCAAGCCCTTAATTGATGAGTACTCTTCGTGACCTTTTTGGTATAAGTCATCCAGTGCTGTAAGCACCGCCTCTGGCGGTCAGTAGGAACGAAATAGAACGATAGTTACGTATGTAACTACGGTTCTATGAGTTCCGGATGACCGCCAGAGTTCTCTGTCACTCAGACTTCTCAGACACCGCGAGAAGATTCAGTTGGAACAGAACCTCTGGTGACTTCCGGAATATATAGACATTCCCGGGGTCACAGGTGACTTTGTTGGTATAAAGATCTCGACCTGCGCATGCGCGCGATGGAACATCCAGTGCTGTAAGCACCGCCTCTGGCGGTCATCCGGAACTCATAGAACCGTAGTTACATACGTAACTATCGTTCTATTTTAAATGTGTGACATTTTCCTTTTTTTCTCTTCCAGCAGCTTTCACTGAGACAGTGCACTGAAAGTAAAGGTTTAGCATTTGGTTTGAAGAGTTAAATGAACAAATAAATCCCCTTTCAGGATAGTAAGAGTTACTATTGATAAAAGACGATCTAAAGACTATTCTAAATTAAGTATTACGCTTGCAAAATTGGGTCATGGGGCACTAAAAATTGAATGTTGTCACAGGTTTAAAGTACTTTTTCTCTGTCCAAAGAAGAAAATAAAATAAAAATGTATATAATATCAAGAAAAAAGAAAAAAAGTATAAAGAAGAAGAAAACGAATTGCCTGGCGTTACCAGATGCCAAAAAGACAATTTACAAAAAGATATATAAAAATAAATGGACTGAGATGCAAGAAGACACTTAGCCTGGGCCTGCTCTGCTCAGAGCAGTTTCCAGTTTCAGTATGGTCTGGAGCCAACGAGTCTGACGGAGACAACGCATACCGGCAGAGAACGCTCTGCCAATGCCCAGTGAACTACAAAAATGGAGGCTTATATGCATGTGGCTAAGTAATTCCGTGCCAAAAGTGACATTCAATGCCCTGTGTGGACTACAGGATGAAGGAACTACAAAGATGGCAAGCAACGTGCCATAATGACATTTCCTGACATCTGACTTGTGTTTTAGGGAGAAAAAGACACTGAAGCAGCGGATGTGATGGTTTCCTTTGCATTCTGAACTGAAAAAGTGGACATTCCATCTGTAAAAGGAGGGTGGAATCAGTACTCTATTGTGACAATTATCTGATCATGGTGTTTTCCCCTAAATTTAGGAATTGTGTGCAAGCAAGCAATTGGAATAAGTCTGTTTTGGACATAAACTAATCTAGTTATGCCTTTAAGACGACATAATGTTTTGAAAAAAGAAGGTACGTAGGATTTAAAAGTATAAAGGACCGTTTTGATAACTAATGGGTTTCCCCTTTTATGCATTTAAGAAAAGCATGTTTAGGGTTATTTTCAAAAAAAAAAGATACGACTAGTGTCTTACCATTTTCAAATCAAAAAAAGATTGTTGTTTCGTTCTCAGCCAAAAAAAAAGCAAGCATGACTAGAGGATTATCACTTTAATTTTATTTCAGAAAGAGATTAGTGGTTTAAATATTCCCAAGTAAAGAAGTATTAAAGATAATGAGGAATAATTGTTGATTTAGTAGGATTTTGAACCAACCTTATTCTCACACTTTCAGAATACCTGATTTTTTTAAGGGTTGCTCTTTACATTTTACCGATTCAAGGAATTAGATTTTTTGAAAAAGGGTTACCATTCTAAATGTATAAACCGTTTTGGGGTTTATTGTTAAGGGGCTGGGAGAAAGCCACATGTTTGTTTGTTCCTGTTTGAATACAATTGCTCACTACTCAGTGAGAATCTTATTTTTAGCTGAATTTTTAACTAAATATGCTCCTTTTTGTGTTTCAAATAAAAAATTTGAAAAGGAGGGGAGTTTGAGAGAGCACATTAATTAAAAATAATATAAGTACATGTTAAAGAAAGGTAATAAGTACAATATTTAATAAGGCCACATAAAGAAAACACTACAAGCAAAGTAAGGTTAAAAAGGGATAATGATCAAAAGACTTAATATTCATTTAAGAAGATAATGAGTTATAAGTGATTTATTTAGGGTTTAGGATCAATCTCTATTAAATAGAGTAAGAACAAAAACCTACTATTGTAGTATTGTTTGTTGTTAATGTTACAGTTAGCTTTTCCAAAAAGTATTACTGCACAGCTTTACATCAAGTGTGAGTAGATTACACGTATGTGCATTGATACAGTAAACCTAGGTTACAAAATTAAGTAAGGCAAACAAAACTTCCCATAACAAAGACAAGATCAGTTCTCTAATAAGGAGTAGAGAGTTATTTCGAATTTTGTGTTAGATAGGATTATCTTCCCTATCTCTCCTTTTATCTGTCTATATCTGTCTTTCTTGATGGCCTCGATAAAAAACAAGGTGCAGAATCTTGATTCCTTCTGTGAACAATTGGGGGAATATCGTGCTGTGATCTAAGATGCTAAGCTACGCTCTCAACTCGTGCTATCAGCGTGATGTCACTGGCAAGGCCATGTCGTGATGTCACTGGCCAGCTGACAGCCGAAACCGAGGGTCGTCTTCCGTCCTCCACACAGCTCAACTCATCCCAGCCAGCTCTACGCAGCCAGCTCTACGCAGACAGCTAGAGCCACTCAGCGCCTGTCAGTAGGGTCAGCTCTTCGGGTTCGAAACCGGACAAGCAGTTCCTTCTACCGCCGGCAGGATCGCCAACAGACGGGGGATCAAGGGGTTCCAGCAGTCATCAACGTCATCATCTGGCGTCGAGAGGTCTTCGCTCTCGTCTCTCTTCTCAACGGATCCAGTTGCACGAGTCATCGATTCCCAGCTACGCACCACTGCAGGGTGCACTGGGGGTTCCTCCAGCCTCCCAAAATAGTTTAAATGGGGGGGGGCTGTTGCGTTGTGCCTTTCCGCACTGGGAGAGAAGTGCCTTGTGAAGCAATTCAAGAGGTTGTGCCTTTCCGCACTAGAAAAAGAGTTGCTTTTGAAGCAATTCAAGATATATCCGCGGTTTAGGACATCCGTCCGAAGACCAAAGAATGAAAGACAATTGTATTAGTTTTTGTCATTATATGCTGTTCATTATTGTCATTGTTTTTGAATTTTAAAAGGGTCTAACAGGTTTTATAAAGGTTCATACTATTGAGTTAACAGTGGCCACTGTAGTTTCATTTTGCCAAAGTTTATCATTATTGATTTTTGTTGAGTTTGAAGGTTTTGCATTTTTCATGCTCTAAGTTTGAATGTTGAAATTCTCTTTTGAGCGTTGTTATGATACAACGAAGGAGGGCAGTGTAGGAATTTCTAACATTATATTGTCATTTTTAAAGAAGTTAGTACAAACTTTGAGTTAAGCAAGAAAGGCCACACAGGTCATATAATGACCTTAGCCCACAAGCTGCACAACAACAGCTGTCGCAGACACAGCAGAAAGATAGGAACACGTATTGCAATATCTTGCTACAAATAGCCCAGATTTGATATTAGATATGTTACACACAAACATACACACATGCACACTCTCACTCACACACATGCACACTCTCACTCATACACGCACACAAACACACACACCCAAGTGCCTGATAAAAGGCCATAGTGCTTTGCACTAGGCGCTCTTCCGCCCGAGGATGTGAGGACTGGGTCAGGGCTCCCCTTTTCAAAGTTCGGTTAAGAGTAAGCTAATTCTGTTAAGATCTGAATGATTGTAATGAATAAGTAACATCTGTGTTGATATAAGTAGAAGCTGTCTACTAGCTTGTAAACCTTGATGTCAACCTGTAATAAAGTATCCTGATAAGACCTGATCTCCTACTTCTCCACGTCTCCCTTGCCTGGTGAGGTGTCTCCTTCCTAGTATCATATGTGAGTGGAAATCAAGGCCACTCGGCCACGGTAATATCTCTCTTGGTCCACTACAGCTGCGATGTCGATGCCGTAGCGGTTTAGTTCATGTGCGGACATTCCAAGTCGCGATCGTGAAGGGGATAATTAATAATTTGATCCGTTTCACAGTTACAGTATGCATGCAGCAGTATACACACACACACACACATCAACCCTGACAGTTCATCCTGGACAACAATACAAGACATTCAAGTTTCTAATTCTGGTTTTGACCTTTGGGAATAAGCAGATCACCGTTTTAACTAGAAATGCAGGAGTCAGGTCTTTTCTTTCTGAACTGCTGACAGCGGCAACGCTTGGTGGGCTAAGTCAAATGCTCAGAATAAAGACAAAAAGCAAGAGCACGCACACACACACACACACAGGAGAGAGCTGTAGAGAGTAAAAAAGGCAAGGGTAATAGAGAGAGGGAGGAGAGTGTGGACAGCAGCATCCATCTCGTGCCAGTAGATTGCACTTTTTTTTTCTTCCTATTGCCTGCTGAAGAAAAACCAGATGCCTTGCTAGGGGAGGTTTACCTAGGTTTGATCTCAGCTGTTTTAAGATGTGGAAGATAATAGTTAAAACTTGACAAATAAAGAACTATTTTGCATATTCCCCAGTGTCATGATCAAAGATATAGTCAAGAGCCTGAAGCTTGATCAGATAGATAGATAGATAGATAGATAGATAGTACGAATGAATTGTATGAGGCCTATATAATATATAATTGTAAATAATACAACATAATGAATTTTGATAAAGTAGGCCTTCTTTACGTACCTGAGCTGTAAGAAAAATTATATATACTGTTGAAACAATGTTGCAATTGTTTGTGAGATTTTTTCCAACAGGTTCACCTGAGGACTGAGATGAACAGGTTAGCCAAAACTGCTTTATGATATTTGCCAACAGGTGTGATTAACCAACCACAAGTTGCAACAATAAGTATCTGTATGAAATGTGGTCGGCGTTAAGGTGTGTCCATGACGGTAATGATGATCAATATTAAAATAAACTGGTTGGTGCTTGTTTTTGTTGGGTGTGTGTCAAACAGGCCTAAGGACGCTGCTGCACATTAATAATAGTAATAATATAATAATAATCTTTATTTGTATAGCACCCTTCATACATTAAATGTAGCTCAGACTCCACATTTGTCAGAAATATTCACTAACAGCACACACTTTTTAAAATTGTTCATCGGTATTTATAATAATCTTCACTCAAAATTAGGTTCACTTTGATGTGGCCCAAAACTGAAATGATAGCAACATATCATTTATTATGGGACAGTAACTGACCTAAATGTTATTCTTGAGTAGGACTATTAACCTCTCTTACTGTCCTTGGGGTCAATTTGACCCCATTCATGTTTGACATCTCTAAATAAATGTTTATGATTTGTTTTTTTGGGCTTGCATCTTCGGTCTCTCTGCCCAGTGTGCCCACCTAAAATTTCTACAGGCCCACCCTAATCTGACTGTCTAGAACCGGGCCTGCGTATACCCTCACCAAAAACCGTCATGCCACCCTCATCAGTGCATCGCGCATCGGCCTCCATAGCCACATGAAATGGCACCAACGTAACCCCCCATAATAACCCAGCTCAAGTGGAGCAACGTCATCATCGAATACGAGACATAAGAAATTAACTGCTGCATGCACACTGTAACTGTGAAACAGATCAAATGGACAGCCTCTGGAATCAAACCGCAGCCATTAACAGCAGTGTGCTCATCACTCCATACGTATGGAAAGTGAAATAGTGTCAGATTTAAGATTGCAGCATAAATTAAGGGTTCACACAGATCAATATCCTCCTTCATTGAACATCAGCTTTTTCCCGAGGTGCTCAGGAATACTGATCAGTCCATTCACATACTAATGCTTTCAGACAGTGTGTGTGTGTGTGTGTGTGTGTGTGTGTGTGTGTGTGTGTGTGTGTGTGTGTGTGTGTGTGTGTGTGTGTGTGTGTGTGTGTGTGTGTGTGTGTGTGTGTGTGTGTGTGTGTGTGTGTGTGTGTGTGTGTGTGTGTGTGTGTGTGTGTGTGTGTGTGTGTGAAGGAAGGGCAGCTGCGTGCAGGGAGATCAACAGAGCCACCCGTTCATTTGCTTCCCTCAAAACAAATGAGTTGGTTCTGCACATTCGACTCCACATTTGTCAGAACTATTCACAAACAGCACAAACTTTGTAAAATTGTTCATTGGTATTTATGATCATCTTCAAACTAAATTTAGGTTCACTTAGATGTGGCCCAAAACTAAAATGATAGCCACGTAGGACTATTAACCTCTCATACTGTCCTTGGGGTCAATTTGACTAAAATGATAGCCACGTATCCTTTATTATGGGACAGTGACAGACCTAAATGTTATTCTTGAATAGGACTATTAACCCCTCTTATTATTCTTGGGGTCAATTTGACCCCATTCATGTTTGACATCTCTAAATAAATGTTTATGATTATTATTTTTTTCTTCTATACAGACTATATTTTAAACAAAAGTCACGTGCATGGAAATCCTGTCAGATGGTTTGGCGAGTAAGACTGCAAATGTGATTAGTGTGGAGGTGGTTTACACCAGAGTGAATCCGCTCCAGAGTTCACTTTCAAGCTGTCGAAGACCACCTCTTTCAAGAGGAGCAGAGTCCGGTTGTTTAGTGCGGATTTTACTTATGGTCATGTGTTTTTTTTTTGTATGCGTACCCTTTTAGTTTGCCATTGAGTGAGCTCAGGTGTGCTGAGTGACTCAATCAAACACAGGTGTGTTCAATTAGCTCTGCTCCTGGAGGCAGTATATAAGAAGAACTTGTGACTTCATGGTCTCCCTTTGTGTCATTTCGCAGCAGATCATGCAGTGCACGCCCTTAGTCTAGTCTTGAAATCAATCCGTCCCAAAAAAAAATATATATATTAGCTGGAAGTTATTTTGATTAAACATACAACTATTTCAATAAAAAATTGTTTGCAGAACACAAGTCCCATAGCACAACATCTAGGTCAAGGTCAAGGTTCAACATGCACATAATGAGTCTAACTCAGAAAATTGCATTTAATTCAACTGATGACCTCCATGCACTCTGGCTTTGTCCACCTAACCTGTGAGGTTGGCCTTCAAATATGTAAAAGAGAGGAGGCTCAGGCAGAGATTTGTTTCGCCCTTGTGTGGCAATTTTATTAAAGCACCATATCCAACAGACTTAGAAAGAACAGCAAAATCCCCCTCATCCAGTTTATATATACCCTCATATCAACTAATTAATTTAAGGTGGATAAGACAATTTGTTGTATTGCGAAGTACAATGACAATAAAAGGCTTGAATTGAATTAGTGGGGGAGGTCACTGACACACTAGTCTCGCAAAGCCAGACCAAACTACAGCAAGTAGTACTGACACATGCATGTGGCCAAAATGATATATATTTCTCAAAGTAATTTCTCCCTCAATTAATAAAACAATACATACTCCCAGTATGTACACTATCAGATTCTGCAGAACACACATAAATGAAAAGGCACATGATACCGCCCCTCAGTACTACCTTAGTAAATTGTATGACTGCAACATGAGATGAATCATGGTTTCATCACAAAGCCATTTTGGGGAAAGGTAACCACCACATTATCAAACTCACATACAAGTCCATTATCCCCATCCCATTACACATATTCAACCCAGATCACAAAACCTTTATTTGTAGCCCCAACTATCCACAAGACAATGATATTACTTAAATGGAAGAACAGAGAGCAGTTCAACATCCCCACAATGGTCACTAAAATGACAAATATTATTTGAAAAACAATCAGCTGCACAAAAAAATTAAATGGTAACAATTCTTAGATCCATTCTGTTTCCAGTAAACTAATCCCATAACCTTTAACACATGTGGCTATATAAGTGCCATCAATATTACTACTCCAAAACAAATTGAAGAAGTTGTCACTTGTTGTTGAAGCTTTTATGCAGTTGAACTCTTCTGTTTCACCACTGTGACTTTGTGGTAGGTTCTGGCAAGAGGGGCGGGGCTGTCGCCGTGTGTCAAAGTGCTTTAGTGCCAGGTGAAGAGGCCATGATGGACACTTTGAGGTCTATCTCTCCACCTGGCGGCAATTTACCCATTCTGGGCAAGAGACAGAAGCAACATGTATTATATATTTCCACTTCTCTCACACACACACACACACACACACACACACACACACACACACACACACACACACACACACACACACACACACTATCTCAAGTGCAGACTTGCACAAAAGTCTTCAATAATATGAGCTACAACAAATTTAGAAACGGGATCAAGTAAACAAATATAATGAGAAATAGGATTAGAACATTTAAATAATATGTAAGCATATAATCTCTTTTGTCTTTTCTGTCTTTCTGTAATAATCATGTGATTTTGAATAAAAACCAGTAAAACGTTCCACGAGTCTCTGTCACAGTAGATTAAGTTGTGAAATTCAGGACCTAAGTAGAGTTTTTTTTTATACATCACGAGAGTCGCCCTGAGGAGGACACGACGTAAGTAGAGACATCTTGGCATCGCCTACACGCTGACAACACAACAAGTACATAATCTCATACACCTAATCTTTAAAAATTAAAAGAATAGGTTAGAATACCTTCTTAGGTTTAAACGAAGATGTTTAAATTCTGAAAATATTATATATGTTATATTTTAAACAGAAGGGTGGTTTACAGACTAAGTTACGTACAACTTACAAACAATAACTTGTGAATTGAAATCTTTATTCTAAAACATAGAGAAGTATTTTGAGAAGCAATATTTAAAAGGGTTAATAGTTTAGCGGAGGTCGACCTTATTCTAAGAGGTGGCTCTGATAAAATAGACACTTTTCACACAGTGGTAGATATTGAATATTACACTTTTATTAAGGAATAAAGAGTCAGGTTGGCACAGGGGGTAAGATCCTGCTCCTCCTTCCCACTCACATTGGATTCGAGACATTATGGCATGTATGAATTTAGAGAAAATACGTTATACTACCCAGGGATCCGAGAATAAATTTGACAGAATTTGGCGCCCCTTCCTAAATTATTTTAAAAAACCAACAACAACTATAGAAGAGTAGCTACCTCCCCCCCTCTTTTATTTGATTTAATTTTATTTCTTTATGTGTTTTTTTTTTTTATATTGACTGTTTATTTCTGTTTCTTGTACTGTATATTTCGTGTTGTTGGGTGTGAGGGTGGGATGTGGGTGGGGTATGTTTGGGAAAAAAAGGGGAAAAAATTTGTATTCATTGTGCTACAATTTTGTTACTAACATTTAATAAAAAAACCTTTGAAAGAAAATGGGGCTGCCCTCACTTGCCCATGCACTGTGTATAGTCTATAGCCTATTTCAGCCTCGTCTGTGGAAAAAAGATAACTGGACAACAGAGTTCTTCTGCTTCGTTCCTCGCACTGCATTTAATTGAATTCATTATAAAAAAGAAAAAGAGCACCAAGCCCATCCCAGAGGACCCTGCATAATATTTTATTTCAAATTTATATTTCTATGGAAAATCCATGTGTCTTTCTTTAATAGCTTCTAATTCATCCGACCCAGTGTCTCCAAATTATTTGTTCACACAAAATTCCTCAGATTTAGCCTCTTAATTTTCCTCTCAAAGTGCACAAGATTCATGCATTTCACTTTAAAAAGGTAAAAAAAATACTCCCAGGGGGGGCATACCCCGGGACCCCTCTAGCAGGTTCGTGAACTCAGCCGGCTACTATTTTCACCCAGCTGGACATCGGAGCCAATAGTGGAAATACTATATATCTATATAGTGTGTATAGTATATACAGTAGCTCTGGACTACCACCATCCAGGTTGCCAGTCCCAAAGCTTTCTCTTCAATCAGCTCAGGCTGCCTACAGTTAATACTGCGATAAAAAAAAATATATACATTATGTTGTATATAATGTACATTATATGTTATTCATAAACATTTTGGAAAAAAAACATGCAAGAATCAAATCTCCCACTCAGCAACACTCAAAGTTTATTTGCATATTGTGTTCTACACAATTCACAGTAAATGTGCCAAAAAGCAGACGCAGATATCTTACAAGGGCAAAAAAAGTTCTGCTTGCGCGCACAGCGCGCGCTCGCATCTTCGGTCTCTCTGCCGAGTGTGCCCACCTACAATTTCTACAGGCCCACCCTAATCTAACTGTCTAGAACCGGGCCTGCCTACGAATGAAAATACAGAAAGCTCTGATGATGTAGTTTTATGTTACAGGTCATTCTTTGCCTTTCCATCCGACAAACCATCATCGTCAGTGTTTGGCTTTCACAAACACCCCACCATTGATCCTAATCAGAAGAGCTGCCCCTGTAAATCTCATATTATTCAGAGAAATTCACCATCATGATATCGTCTGTACACATGTGTAACATTTGTATTAGGACTCTCGACTTTCTTTTAGGATTGAAAAGAAAGAGGCCATCAGACAACATTAGTTCACTTGTATCACATTTATTTTAGGTTGCCCACGTATGTTGAATTTCATGTGCGATTATTTTATTCATCACAGCTCAATCAACATTTCCCAATGTTCCATAATATACTGTACAGTTCATGTTACTGCAAGAAACTGAAACATTTGGCAGATTTGTTAAATTTAGTGTGATGCACCTCAGATAATTTCATAGATTCCTTCCATTTTCCCAGCTTCTGTTCAACATCTTTTATTTCTTTATCTATCTCCTCAAACTTCTCATCAGTTTTCAATATGACGCGCTTGAGTTTCTCCTGAGGATCTGTCCTTTTTGCCTAAGTAGGAAAAAATTAAATACTACATGACATTGCACCAACTCAACAAACTATGTTGTGTCATTATATTGTTAGCACTGCAATACATACAGTCTCTTCCAATTTAGGCAAGACAATACCGAGCCACATTCTGCACGTCTTAATACAGCTTAGCTTGCAGCCTGTCTGCAGTCCAGACCTGTCTCCAATTGAAAATATTTGGTGCATTATGAAGCACAAAACATCACAATGGAGACCCTGGAATGTTGAGCATATGAAGTTGTATTTCAAGCAAGAATGGGAAATAATTTTGATTTCGAAAACGCTTACTCAGTGTTGTTAAAAGAAAGGGTGATGTAACACAATGGTAAACATGCCACTGTCCCAACTTTTTTGGAACGTGTTGCAGGCACCAAATTTAAAATGTGTGTATATTTACAAAAAACAATAACGTTTAACAGTTAAATACATATGATGTGTTTGTACTGTTTTATATGGAATACATGTCGAAAAGGATTAGCAAATGATCACATTCTGTTCTGTTCACACTTAATATAACGTCTCAATTTTTTCGGAATTGGGGTTGGAAATCCATTTAAGAGGGAGGTTTGTAACATTGTAAACTAGTTTTAGAATTACATCAATATGAGTTCAGAGAAGAGACATCATTAAAACAATATTTGTCCTGGTTAAAAACAGATAAAGACTGGTAAATGGACTGAATTTGTGTCAAGGAACAATATTAATAGTAGAGCCATATTAAGATAAGAGATAGGAACTTTTTAGCTGTATGAGAAAAGCATCCTCATCCATATGAAGGAACATATCTAACTCATCAGCCTCATCAGCTTTGACACCATTTCTACAAAAGTGTATTGAAGTCAGTAGCCTCACCAACATGTTTTGAAACAATTTGAAATTCCTAGTTAAACATGTGTCAGTCGAATAAACAAACGTATTGATGCTGACCTAATAGTCCTCTTATTAAATGAATCTCTTGCCAGGACTGATGTTCTGGGGAAATTTGTCCAGGATAGTAAACGAAAAAATGACTATCCTGCACAAATTCCTTCTGAACTCCAGTAATGGCAAGAGATAAAGTTATTTTTCAAAAACTTCATTTGATATGGGTTTCAAATCTTGATTGGTTCCAATTCTTGGTGTCCAGGATATATCCTTTTTTAAGTGAACAGTAAGTACGTTTCCCCCCTTTGTTACTTTCAGGGAAAATGCATTATTTACAATGAACACCAGGGGGCAGCATTCAGTTATGCCAAATGTGGAATCTGGTGCCAATGTAACAGGTTAGACTTACAGTATGTACAGTATACTGTCTAAATGCAACTGACTGTGGCTGGAATGTTGCCTGCACAGACAAACAGTTCCACATATTGATAACATTCAGAATCAGACTCAATACGTTTGTATGACATATTACAAAGGTGGCACATCTGAACAATGTACTGCAGTACCCTGGAAGATAGCTATTTGTTTTACTTTAAATTTCCTTTAGACAGTCCTCTTTGTGTGGGGAGATTGATATGAGAGATTTTTCAGTGTTGCTTCAGCTTTTGATGACAAAAGTATGGTATACATTCAGAAACAGTTACCGTTAGAGGCATTTTCAGTTTTTTCCAAATTATGATTTCTTAACCCCTCCAATACCCACCCCCTTTCCCAGCTTCCTCAGCATAACAAAAAAATAAAATAAAGACAGACAGACAAGAGCAAACAGACAAGGACAGGATAGAACAGACAAGATAATTAAGCAAGTAAATTAATATGATATAAAACAAAACCTTAAACAAAAAAGATACAAAGATTAAGTATAGTATCAAAGTATCTCAATATTGCGTTATGCAAATAATAGAATTGTTGCAGTACTTCACAGCTGTTTTTTTTAAACATGTTTTACTCCACAGTGTTCAAAATATGTCACTCCTACAGGAGAGGGCAGGGTGGTGGACAGGCACCAGCGCACAGATAATAATTTAATGCAAAGTAGTGTAAGGTAATGTAAAGTATGTTTTGGGTTCTACTGTGTAATTTCACTCGCAGGCAGACGGTCAAAATAGCTAATCAACGGTTGCCAGTGACAATGGAATTTATCCGAGCAGCCTCTCAAAGCAAATTTAATTTTTTCCAATTTTAAAAAGGACATGATGTCACGAAGCCCAGATTTAAATGATGGGGGGAGGCGGCATTTCCATAAGAGCAAAATGCTCCTTCGAGCGATCAGAGAGGAGAAAGCAATTACATTGGATTGAGTATTTGTTGCAACATTTCCATCCGGAAGTCTTCCAAAAATAGCTACATGAGGAGATGGTTGGATATGGATCTGCGCTATTTCAGAAATAACCTTAAAGAATGAATCCCAGAAAGTAAATAACTTAGGGCATGTCCAAAACATATGTGTAAGGTCACACGGTGAGAGCGAGCATCTATTACATTTGTCTTCAACCGTATCTGGGTAGATTTTAGAGAGCTTGGACTTGCTATAATGAATCCTGTGGAGCACTTTAAATTGAATGAGGCTAAGCCGCATACATGAAGAGGAAAGTTTGATATTTGTAAGGGCTTTACTCCAAAACTGATCAGAAAGGGTCACTTGTAGTTCGTCTTCCCAGTTCGATTTGATTTTTTTAATTGTTAATTCATTGGCTGGCAACAGTAGGTCATATAGATAGGAGACATGACCTTTAGGGGTGGTGTTAGCTAAGAGAACGTGGTCCATACCAGTTACGGTTGGGATAAGTGGGAATGCAGGCGAGTGAGTTCTTGCAAAATCCCGTAGTTGGAAATATCTAAAGAAATCCGAACTAGTTAATCCAAACATGGCTCGTAGCTGGTTGAAACTTGCAAATGACCCTCCCACATACAAATCTTTTAATGAACGCAGACCCCCTCTGCCCAGGAACGTAAAGCGCGGATCAATTCTGGCTGGTGCAAAGAGATGGTTTTTGCAGATGGGTGTTGATTGAGGAAGGGAAGACCACTTAAAATGTCCCCTTATTTGAGCCCAGATTTTCAGTGAGGCAACGACAAGGGGGTTAGACGTGTACTGTGAGTAAGGTAAGGGCAGGGTGCCGCATGCCAGAGCCTGCCGTGATGAAGATATACAGTACATGAATCAGATTCCAATTGGCACCAGCTGCTCTGTGGGGATGTAAACCAGAGTAAGAGTTTGTGCGCGTTTGACGCCTAGTAATAAGATTGGAAGTTTGGTAAGCCAAGTCCACCTGAAGGTCTACTCCGCTGCATGGCAGCTTTGCAGATTCTAGGATGTTTACCCGCCCATATGAATTGAGAGACAACAGAGTCAATAGATTTGAAAAATTATCTAGGTAAAAAGATGGGAAGGCATTGGAAGAGGTATAGATAGCGAGGTAAAACATTCATCTTAACTATTTGTACTCTCCCTGCTAGTGAAAGGGGTAAGTGGCTCCACCTTTGGAGGTCCTATGAGAGATTATTTAGAGTTGCTTTTGATGACAAAAGCTCTTTTTAATAATTGAAGAACATTTTTAATAGGTTTTATTGCATATGAATGATTAAACCCCTCTCTGTGGACACACTGTTTTGGACGTCTTGAGTAGATAACTAGTACATTTAAGGGGAAAATTGTGCTCCAGACATTCTATTCTTAATGCCTAATAACATCTCCAAATTTTAATATTTTTACTTTTAAACTTAACAGCAGATAATATTGGAAGACGGCCTTTTGTCCCACTTCTCAAGAATCACTGATACGTTTTACATAACGTACCAACTTTTTCGGAATTGTGGTGGTAAATCAAGCCATTCATCAAGCAACAGAGCTCCTAATGTAACAAAGCCATTAAGTCATATATTTCCTTATCAAAAGGAAAATGTGGTTTCTTATCCCCAAAATCCTGACATCATCTCACCATCGAGCAATTCATCAGGCCTCCTGTAGCCAAAGAGCCTGAAGTCCTCCTCATACAGCTTGTACAGCTTCCTCCTGTCCTCTAGGGGCACTGTTCTGAACCAGTCCAATGCAGAATCATGTGCAGTCATGTTTTCATAGGAAGGAGGGAACCTAATGTCGCCCTCCAGATTTAGGATCTTCAGTAGCTGCTCAGCGTCCTCCTGTAGAGTCTCCTGATGGCCAACATAGTCATACCTGAGAGAGGTACAAGAAGCCAACATTAAACTATAGGTCAAAAAGACTGGTTCTCTATTTGCATTCCATTCCTTTGTTATTGTCACATTTTAGCAATAAAAGGAAGAATTTCAACTTCTTTTGATGCCTTTTTACAGAAGAAAAAAATAGTGGCTTGGAAAAATTATCCTACTAAAAATTTTATTTAATATAATAATTAACTGCCAAAACATTTTATGTGCATTCTGGAAGGACCCACCCATATGACCTGATATAGCTTTCAATGTAGTTAGAGTTTGAAATAACTTTGATTATTGATACAAGAACTGTTGTTTTAAAAATACTGAGGTCATAAAAAACATTTATGATTATTATTTATTTATTTAACGTTTTCCTCCCAGTGGTTATATTTTTTGATGTATTAAAACTGTTTCAAATCTTGTTCCACTTTGCCAGTAAAGTTTTATAGAAACTTTTTATAACAAATCCTTTTTTATAGTTAAAAGATATGGAGCGTGGAATAAATATTAAAATCACACTCTTACACCAATATTATTTGTGTATATTCTTAAAATGTAATAAATGTTTTCAAATGTTCCCAACAACAGCAGGACATGACCTGTAGCTCCAGCACTGCCTAGAATTGTCAGTAAAGCTTTACAATAAAGGTACACAACATTTTAGTACCTACTATATTAATATGTACGGTGGCGCTGAGCATTCACCAAATAAAAAAAAGTTCCACACCTTATCTAGCCTTATTAGCACACCAGGATCTCGTAATTATGAGAAAAGATCTCATAATTACGACATCAGGATCGCCCTCTCATTCATCAATAACATGCCACTATTCAACGTTATCGTATTTTATTCCTGTTCTAAAAACACACTTTTCTCTATTTTGGCCTAAATGTTGATTTAGCAATTTAGTTGTCGGGGTTCCGGTGCCGTGCCAAACTTAACTTAAGCTACTGATGGGAAATATAGGCTAAGCCCTCAGAGCCGACCAGAACTGCCCTCCTCAGATGGGGGGCAAAGCGTGTCAACTGGATGGGCTGGTCAAAGTGGTTGGCAGGAACGTAACATTCAGCCACAGGGTGATACATGAACAATCAAAAAAACATATGTAGTGGGTAACACAAAAAAATAAAATGTATTAGGTAGCACAAAAAGAAAGAAACGTATGTGTTAGGTAGCACAAAAAAAATGATGTAGTGGTAGCACAAAAAAAACATAAGTAGTAGGTAGCACAAAAAAAATGTATGTGTTAGGTAGCACAAAAAAAACTTATGTAGTGGGTAGCACCACAAAAAAAAGTATGTGTTTGGTAGCACAAAAAAATGTATGTAGCATGTAGCACAAAAAAAACTCATGTAGTAGGTAGCACAAAAAAATGTATGTAGTATGTAGCACAAAAATACTTGTGTAGTAGGTAGCACAAAAAAACATGTGGTAGGTACCACAAACATTTAAATACACTTATGTGGTAGGTACCACAAAAAAAAACTATGTAGTAGGTAACACAAAAGAAAACCTATGTAGTAGGCAGTGTTGTGCCTGAACGCATTCAATGAACGTTCGTTCATGAACTTGTTCATATTGGGGGCGAACGTGAACTGAACGTATGTATTTCTGCCTCATGAACGTTTTTGCGAACGCGCTCATTCTGGCGTTAGTGAACGGCGCTCTTGCAGTCGTTCAATCGTTCATCGAGTGCCAGATTTCCATAGAAAACCCCCGCTAAAAGACATCGTAAACAGCCCTTAATATGTAGCTGAAAAACACCCAATCTGGCAACACATGCCACCACAGCGTCGCACCGCCGCTGCGTCATCAAAATGCGAAACACTGCGGGAAAAAAACAAATGAATGCAGCAGCGCTTACTCAGACCCATGACTCAGACCATGGACCTAGCCTCAGGTTCTACCTCTTCTTCGTATGATTGTTACCTACCTCAGATTGTGTTTGTGTTAATAAGTATGTCAACACATCTTCTGGACTTTGTTGTTAACAGTAGGCCCTATACTGCAGTTTAGAATGGTCTCCTTGAGGGTTTTACTATTTTAAGTTGTAGGCTAATTTGTTTGTACAGTAGAACCTGCCTGGTATATTTTTCAGTATTGCTTTCTTTGAATGAAATTTCATGTGAATTGTTTCCAGGTTTGGAAAATTATAAAAATGGAAAAACTTTTGCACCTTAACCGTTTTTGTTTGAATAATTCTTCATTAAAAAGACCATCAAACAGCAACTTTTTCCTCATGTTTTTGAGAATATACTGTAGGGGTAAAAGTTGCAGCTGGCTCCTAGTGTGGACTGAATGTTATTGAAATAATGTCCGTCTGTGGTTCTATATGGTATGTGGCAATTATTTAGAAAAATAGCAGCCTGCAGCAACATATTGAAAAAAAAGAACTATGAACTAGTTCATTTTTGAACTGTGAACTTAGTTCAGAATTTTGAATTATGAACTATGAACTGAACTAGTTCATTTTAAAGTGTGTGAACTGAACTTTGAACTAGTTCACGTAGAAAAAGAACTTTCCCAACACTGGTAGTAGGTAACACATTTCTATGTAGTAGGTAGTACAATTGTGTGTACCTTATTGTAAAGTGTTACCGAAATGGCCTTACTCTATGAGACAGGGATGGCACAGGCGATGCATCTGCCTCCAGTGGGGTTCAAAAGGCGTTTCCCTCTCCGTCATTGGGTCCAGCAGGTACTGAATGAAGTTATAAAATGAGGGGCGTATGCCGGATGCATACGCCTGTTCCACTGACGGCGGTGGAGTAGGCTGGTTGGCATATAGGCGCAGAATGTACTTGCCAAAGTTTTCATAGAAGTACTGTTTGTGCTTCTGGAACTTGTCTCGGTAGGCCGAGATGAGACGGACAAACGGGTCCCGGACAAACAGGAACTTGGTGTAATGCTTCAGCTTTGCCTGTAATCAACAAATCAGTTTACATCAACCCTCTGTCACACTAACACTCTTCTGCTTTATTCAAATGCTCATGGGACTAACTATCTCACATGCTTCCTGTTTGAAACTTAAAGGAAACTTCTGAACATTTTGTGAACTGACCTTCATCTCTGGTATCGGGGATTTGCTTAGGAGTTTGAACGTGTTAGGGATATGAACCAAATCACCAGATATGGACATGGGGTCATCATATGGCTCGCTCTGGTTCAGGACGTACATAACCCTCTTCCAGTTGGTACACGCCACCTGTAGATAAGAACAGTACTAAGTGTGTACAGTCATGGTAGGGAATCTGTGATGCTCTATGCTCTGGTATCGGGGAGTTGATTTTGAGAGGGTACAAGTTAGGATGGTGGACCAACTCTCTAGGTATGGAGATTAGGTCGTCATATGGTTTGAACTGGTTCAGGACATACATAACCCTCTTCCAGTTGGTACACGCCACCTGTACATAAGAGCAAGTCTTAGGGGTTGATCCAATAAAAAACAAAGAATAGCGTGAGCCTTCTAAAAAATTGCATGTTTGGTTTTGGTTTGTGTGTGTTGTGCTTGTGATCAACTAGTAACAGCGCAAATGACAACAGGTTAGAGGTAGTAGATTTGAAGATGGTTTGCGTTTGTTACTGGTTTCCATGTTTGGACTTAGAGCAGAGTGACAGCAAGAGCAAAAAAGAGAAATATAATGCTATAGAATTAGGGGTGTTATCGGAAAAGGCAAAGATATGCATTGTTGAGCTACAGCAAAGATAATTTATATTATTCAAAGAAACGCGATATGTGACAGTCTCTATGACAAAGTAAATTGTGTTGAAACAAGAACTGATGAAATTAAGAGAATAGGGCATGACATAAGGAAGAACAAAATAAAAAATAACTCATCATAAATCCTCTGTGAATAAAATAGGTCCAGGTGAGTACAGTCAATCACTAAAGCATGAGAAGTTGACCAGACATTTCAGGGTCAGCTATTGGTGTTGGCGGGCTTATATGATCCACATTGTGTCCTGTGTTTGCTATATGTGTTTTTGTTTGTATTACCTTGGGAATATAACAGTAAATGATTCCGTGCTTGTCATTCACAATCAGATGGGACAGATCTTTGTTCTTCATGTCTTGTAAGATGCGCTTCCCCTGGGAAAATGACTCTCTGTCAGCATCACACATTTCTCTTAGCAGCTGCTTTCTGGCTTCCTGCCGCTGATGGATCCTCTTTGCTGTGATAAGAAGAATAAGAATGTGTGTTGTCATTATTGTGCATGCTGAATCAGGGTGGCTTTTCTCTTGAAGAGATGACGTACATGGATGAAAAAGCGAGATGCCATTGGCCTTTATGGAAAGCCCCACCTAGTTAAATAAATGCACACGGGTCACATGTAATCCAAAAGTAATCAAGGGTGAGGTCGCGCATCCACTTTTCTTCTAATCCACTACCTAATTCCTTTTTAATTTTAATTGCAATGTAACACAACACAAACAAAACATAGTTTAATCAAGACCCGGATACACAGCAGGAACAGCTAGAAATACACACATTATTATATAAACATATTGTACCTTTCTTGTCCCATTGGGAAAAGTACACAATGAATAGGAACAAGGATCCCACAAATACGAGGAGCATCAGGACTCTTCTGCATTTTGCCATGGTAGCTGGAGTAAAACCATCCTTAAACAAACAATGTGTGCCGGTTTTTAATAAGATTTTTAGGGCTCTACCAATCACCAAAGTTAAGTTTAATAGTGTATTGTAATACAAATGACTGTTATCTTACTGTTATGGAAGTCTGTTGATTGCCGATTCCTCTTGAGTATGGAAGTTTCAGATGTCTTAAGCAGAAATATTTATTGAAACTCGGAGCAGTGGAGAACAGGACAGCAGCACAGGTGAAACATAGTGTGATGCCACCCAAAGTCTCTTCCTTAGATGTCCTCCTGCTAAGCACACATGGTTAAACAACACAGACGGCATGCAACTATTGTATCAAATAAGGTTACTGAGCTTGTTAAATCATTAACAAGCACCAATGGTTATCAAAATCTTTGTACACTACATCCTTGTGTCTTCAACAGGAGATTAAGGTGACCTATCGTTTGTGATAATGACGAAAAGATAAGACTGAGAAAGACCATGAAGGAATTATTAATATTATTATCAATACAAACTAACTAACTAACTAACTAACTATCTAACTATATTAACTAAAGAAATAAAAATTTTCCACCAAGCTGTCAGGAAGCTTAACTCTCTCCCCTCTCTTCCTTCTCTTCCCTCTGCTCCCACGAACATTGGACTGTGAACCCCCCTCCCATTGCCCCCAAGAACTGTGGACTAAGAACTCTGAACCAAGAACTCTTACAGTAAACTATTCAATACTCAGCCTGCACATCAAAATGCCTTAAAATGTACATCAAGTTGACTGCATATTGCACATATTGTAAATATTTTTCCATCACATTTCATATTGCACATTTCAATTTAATCTATCTACTTTTTACTTTCTATTCTATAAATACTGTTTTATATTGTACAGAAAAATTCCTTAACACTACTTAGTATTTAAAATGTATTTCATATTACACATTATAGTAAATAAGTTAATAAGTTATCACATCACTTACCTTGCTGCAAACTTCTCTGATAGATGATTTGATACTGAGAGAATACACTGGTGTATAGCTACATATTGGTTACAAGGAATTGTACTAAATGACCATTCCTTGTAACCATGTTGCAGCTCATAGACTCTGTAACATCCTCCTCCAGGCTGTGGCCTACAATTCAGCCACGCCTCCTGGCCTATCAACTGACAGGTGCGCAGTTCGATTAAAGACCAGACAGTCTATAGAACCACTCTGCACGTGCACCGGCATTGAGACGGGTGCCGGTTTGTAGCGTTCTCTCTTCTTATTGGTTATCATCAGTAGTGGGATCCCCGAAAAGTTTATTTGCCGATTACATGCAGAGCGAGTGACTGAGAGATCGGCTATGTGAAATGCGCATACTATATAAGTGATCACTGTATGAATAAAGAGTGATTTAACACTTATATTAACATAAATAAATTGCTTACTTCACCTTTACTGTAAGATAAGAGATAGAACATTTTTAGCTGTATGTGAATACCATACTCATCCATATGAAGAAACAGATCTAACTCATCAGCCTCATCAGCTCTGACACCATTTCTACAAAAGTGTATCAATGTCAGTAGCCTCACCAACATGTTTTGAAACAATTAGAAATTCCTAGTTAAACATTTGTCTGTCGAAGAAAATTGTCCTTCAATCTTTGTAAAATAATAATTTACCCCATGGTATTCTCTCCAACGACACAATTTACACCACACCGGCAGGGCCGCCTTAATGCACGGGCTTACCTGGGCTGAAGCCCCAGGGCCTACGAAGATTAGGGGCCTCTCAAAAAAAAATATATATATATTTTTTTTTTTTGCTGTCTCAATATAGGCCCCTGATCTAAGAAGGCCCCGAACATTGTCATTTAAAACAATAAATTATTGACTGGCTCATGATAGGCCCCTAATCTTCGTAGGGGGGGAGGGGGCGGGCGTACGGAGAACAGGGACCTATCATGAACCAGTAAAGAAAAAGGAAAAAAAAAAATCACATTATTTTTGGCCTATGAAGATCAAGGGGCCTATCATTCACCAGTACATTTTTGTTATTTTTGTTTAAATAACATTGTTCGGGGCAACGCAGATCAAGGGCCTATATTGAGTTGAGCCATTAAAAACAAAACGAAGAATTCAAAGAGAGAAGTAGCTTTGGGATAAGGGATTATTAAAAAAAAAATTGGAATGCTGAATGACTGGATTTTTTAAACCTGAATATTTTTGTTTCTGCTTTTTGGTATTTCTGTCTCCAAATTATTCCAGAAAATAGCTCACATAGGACACAGTTGATTTAGCCTTAGTTTTCTTCTCAAAGTGCACCAGATTGATGCATTTTACTTTAAAAAGGTTCAAATTTTTCTTCCGGGGGAGCATGCCCCCGGACCCCCCTAAAAGGTCCTGGCACCCCACCGCTGTCTCCTCAATAACTTGGAAAAACACTGTAACCAACAATGTGTGTTTGGTTATTAAAAGTCATTAGACCAGGAGGGGGTTATTTACATGTTACCTTAAGTGATTTTGTATTTCATCAATAGAGATATTGTGGTGTAGACAAACATGGCTTTAACGCATCTGTATTGTAAGACCGCCGCCCGGGGGGGCCTACGAAACCTCTCAGCCCCAGGGCCTAGTTGCAGGTAAAGGCAGCCCTGCACACCGGGGGCAAGTTGTGCCACAAGACAACTTTTTTCCGAAAGCTATATTTCTTCAACAGTTTATTCCAGATCCAAAGTTTTTATTGCCAGGGATGCACAACACTCTGAAATATATGTGCATATTTGAGTTGGAGACTTTACTGTTAAGTCCTCGCTTTAAAGTCACTTTGAGTAAAAAGTGGCACATCTCACCCCACTCTCCCCTAATGGCAAGAGATTAAGTTATTTTTCAAAAACTTCATTTGATATGGGTCTCAAATCTTGATTGGTACCAGTTATTGGTGTCCAGGATATATCCTTTTTAAAGTGAACAGTAAGTAAGTTTCCCCCCTTTGTTGCTTTCAGGGAAAATGCATTCTTTACAATGAACACTAGGGGGCAGCATTCAGTTTTGCCAAATGTTAAACCTGGTGCCAATGGAACACAGGTTGACTTACAGTATGTACAGCAGAGGTGGGTCGTAACGCGCTACATTTACTCCGTTACAAATACTTGAGTAACTTTTTGAATAAATTGTAATTTTAGGAGTAGTTTTATTGCAACATACTTTTACTTTTACTTGAGTAAATATTTGAAAAAAGAAAGGTACTTTTACGCCGTTCCATTTGGCTATGTGACGACTGTTACCTTATTTTTTTATATATTTTATTTATTACATGCGAGAGCTATTTCCATGGACATATAAAGAAATGGACACCGTATTGAAAAATGGCGCCCATTCATTCCTATGAAAGCTGCTCAGGCGCAGAGAAGCAACAAGGAAGCTGCCATATTGCTTTCATGTAAGCCCTGTCACGCCCAAGTGTATGACGTGGCGGCGCCATCGACCTATCAAGAAACAGGGGGCGGCAACGGGCGGCAAGCGTAGCGGACTGGTAGCGGATGTAGAATCCTCATCCTGGTTCTGTAGCATTGTAAGCTAAAGGTTTTAGCCTTTTGCGAGCACAGTTGCTATAAGTCACTTATTCACAGTATTTAATTTGGCAGATAATTAATTTATTATTGTTTGAGTTCAAGGGTTGTGTGGTAGCCGAATCCCCCGTTGCGACCAAGACAAAGGGTGGGGCCAGGACAATCATCATTGTGTTTCAAGAGGTTTATTTCAGGAGATTTCCATCAGACATCAGACATAGGATTTCATGGTAGCATAGTAGCAGCAGGCTGAGGCCGCAATGGCACTGAAGTTGCTAGTTACAGGACCCGTTTATATCTGTGTGTGTGGGGTATCATGTGTCTTAATATCTGCAAATAGACATATCGTTTCATTGCTTGTGCAACACCAAGTCAAACACACGTCCATCTAGGGATCTGACGTTAACCTTTAGAGTCTATCTGCTCAGCACTCTTGATGAATACCATTCAAATCTACCACATTCCTCCATTTAGAAGTAAATACTTCTACCAAAATCAGATGTAACCATACATATTTGAATGGCCTAACAGAAACCTCCAACAAAACACAAAAACA
Organism: Ammodytes marinus; assembly: GCF_949987685.1. Classification (NCBI taxonomy): domain Eukaryota; kingdom Metazoa; phylum Chordata; class Actinopteri; order Uranoscopiformes; family Ammodytidae; genus Ammodytes; species Ammodytes marinus. Next base: position 5,734,879 of record NC_137227.1, read on the forward strand.
CTCTTTATGAGTAATGTAGAAGACAATGCATAGGTGCAACACATTACTGCAGCAAACTACATATGAATGGGACCAACAAGCAACAGCTTAAAACACTGAACGAAGATAAAATGAGAATAGGGTGCGAGAGCCCTCTGCAGCCGAGTCTCAAGTTCAGATATTTCGAAACGTGATCAGCTTGCATGGGAAATGTAGTCCATCCAACTTTGGCACAGAGGATGGCTCCTCCATTACATAATTGGCAGACTCCGCCAGACGTGGAATTTTCGTGGCCAGCGGCCCAGGAAAGTCCAAGCTGGTATGCGGTTGGTATGCGTGTGGCCTTCTCCACTATCAGCATGATCAGCGCCATACACTTGTGACTGCGCGGGAGCAGTAACCCGAGCCGTCAGCATTCTTGATGACAGACGTTGGTTTCCAGTCTTTTTCCTCATTTTCTTAGCGTACATAAAGCACAGAGCGACGTAACAAGCTCGAATCCAGTCCAGCCTTTTTCCCAAAGTCTTAGTCAATAAAACTTGCACACGGTTTCTTTGTTATAACAGTGATACCTGGCCATAATGGAGCCTCTGTGTGTAGTCCCCCAGACCGGACGCTCACGCCGTGACCTTGAACTTGGCACAGAGCACTATCAGCCGTTTACACATTATCTCCCGTAGCAGTTCTCAGTTATTTTTAGATACTGGAACAGACAAGCACTTTTCAACAGCAACAGTCCATCTGATCTCATTCCAACAGATGTGTCCCGAAGTGTACAGGTAGTCTCTCATCATGTCCCTGTTATATCCGTTATCGTGACGCCAAATGTGGTAGCCGAATCCCCCGTTGCGACCAAGACAAAGGGTGGGGCCAGGACAATCATCATTGTGTTTCAAGAGGTTTATTTCAGGAGATTTCCATCAGACATCAGACATAGGATTTCATGGTAGCATAGTAGCAGCAGGCTGAGGCCGCAATGGCACTGAAGTTGCTAGTTACAGGACCCGTTTATATCTGTGTGTGTGGGGTATCATGTGTCTTAATATCTGCAAATAGACATATCGTTTCATTGCTTGTGCAACACCAAGTCAAACACACGTCCATCTAGGGATCTGACGTTAACCTTTAGAGTCTATCTGCTCAGCACTCTTGATGAATACCATTCAAATCTACCACAGTTATTCATTTGATTTTTAAATACCTTATTTATTGTTTTATTTAAAATTATGTTATTTAACATATCTTTATTTGAACATTGCTGTTTTATATTATGTTCGTGTCTATTCTGTACCGTTTGTGTTGCTCTGTATATTTCAAAAATAAATCCGGAGTAATTCAGTAGGCCTACTTGTACTCTTGAGTACTTGAGTAGTCTTTTCACTGCATACTTTTTTACTCTTACTCGAGTAATAATTTTTATGAGTACTTTTACTTCTACTTGAGTAATTATAATCTTAAAGTAACTTACTTTTACTTGAGTACATTTTTTGGCTACTCTGCCCACCTCTGATGCAGTATACTGTCGTAATGCAACTGACTGTGGTTGGAATGTTGCCTGCCCAGATAGACTGTTCCACATATTGATAACATTCAGAATCAGACTCAATGCGTTTGTATGACATATTACAAAGGTGGCACATCTGTACAATGTACTGCAGTACCCTGGAAGATAGCTATTTGTTTTACTTTAAGTTTCCTTTAGACAGTCTTCTTTGTGTGGGGAGATTGATATGATAGATTATTTAGTGTTGCTTTTGATGACAAAAGCTCTTTTTAATCATTAAAGTACATTTTTAATAGGTTTTATTGCATATGAATGATTGAACCCCTCTCTGTTGACACACTGTTTTGGACATCGTGAGTAGATAACAAGTACATTTAAGGGGAAAATTGTGCTCCAGGCATTCTATTCTTAATCCCTAATAAAATCTCCAATTTTAAATATTTTTACTTTTAAACATAACAGCAGATAATATTGGAAGACGGCCTTTTGTCCCACTTCTCAAGAATCACTGATACGTTTTACATAACGTACCAACTTTTACGGAATTGTGGTGGTAAATCAAGCCATTCATCAAGCAACAGAGCTCCTAATGTAACAAAGCCAATAAGTCAAATATTTCCTTATCAAAAGGAAAATGTGGTTTCTTAGCCCCAAAATCCTGACATCGTCTCACCATCGAGCAATTCATCAGGCCTCCTGTAGCCAAAGAGCCTGAAGTCCTCCTCATACAGCTCGTACAGCTTCCTCCTGTCCTCTAGGGGCACTGTTCTGAACCAGTCCAATACAGAATCATGTGCAGTCATGTTTTCATAGGAAGGAGGGAACCTAATGTCGCCCTCCAGATTTAGGATCTTCAGTAGCTGCTCAGCGTCCTCCTGTAGAGTCTCCTGATGGCCAACATAGTCATACCTGAGAGTACAACAAGCAACATTAAACTATAGGTCAAAAAGACTGGTTCTCTATTTACATTCCATTCATTTGTTAGCGTCACATTTTAGCAATAAAAGGAAGAATTTTAACTTATTTCGATGCCATTTTTCAGAAGAGGAAAACAGTGGTTGCGTTCCGAATCGCATACTCTTACTTTTTTCTATTCTACATACTACATCCGACGATAAAAATAATCTAGTTAGGATGCAGTAGGCATACTATTGGGACATACTTTACTCTCTTATTTCATCATAACATTGCGCCTTGATCTTGCCTCTTGCTTTTATATCCGTCGCATCCCCGTTTGTTTTCATATGGAGGCTTCGTCGATGTTACGTCACTTCACGTGCGCATTGGATTGTGGGTCAGAATCGCCCAAATAGGATGCACTTTTCAACACTAACAATCTTGGCCGCATGAAGTAGGACATCCGGGTACTTCTAACCATCCTAAATCTGGCCATAAGAATCGGGACATCCTAAATCTTTTTTCTACATACTATATAGTAGAAAGTATGCGATTCGGAACGCAACCAGTGACTTGGAAAAATTATCCTACAATTTTTTTTATTTAAAATAAAAATCAACTGCCAAAACATTGTATGTGCATTCTGGAAGGACCCGCCCAGATGACCTGATATAGCTTTCAATGTAGTTAGAGATTGAAATAACTTTGATGATTATTAATACAAGACACCTAGCAACTGATATTTTAAAAATATTGAGGTCATAAAAAACATTTATAATTATTATTTATTTATTTAACGTTTTCCTCCCAGTGGTTATATTTTTTGGTGTATTGTTTCAAATCTTGTTCCACTTTGCCAGTACATGACCTCTATAGCTGCAGCACTTCCTACAAGAAATGGCCTTACTTTATGAGACAGGGATGGCACAGGCGATGCATCTGCCTCCAGTGCTCGTCAAAGGGCCACCTTCTCTCCGTCATTGGGTCCAGCAGGTACTGAATGAAGTTATAAAATGAGGGGCGTATGCCGGATGCATACGCCTCATCCACTGACTGAGGTGGAGTAGGCTGGTTGGCATATAGGCGCAGAATGTCCTGGGCATAGGTTTTGTAGAAATCCTTATTGTGCTTCTGGAACTTGTCTCGGTAGGCCGAAATGAGACGGACAAACGGGTCCCGGACAAACAGGAACTTGGTGTAATGCTTCAGCTTTGCCTGTAATCAACAAATCAGTTTACATCAACCCTCTGTCACACTAACACTCTTCTGCTTGATTCAAATGCTCATGGGACTAACTATCTCACATGCTTTATCGTTTAAACTTTAAGGAAACCTCTGAACATTTTGTGAACTGACCTTCATCTCTGGTATCGGGGAATCGATTAGGCGAGGGAACAATTTAGGGTTGTGGACCAAGTCTCTAGGTATGGAGATTAGGTCGTCAGATGGTTTGCTCTGGTTCAGGACATACATAACCCTCTTCCAGTTGGTACACGCCACCTGTACATAAGAATAAGTCTTAGGGGTTGATCTAAGGTACAAAAAATAGCGTGCTAAATTACGTGAGCATTCTAAAAAAATTGCATGTTTGGTTTGTGTGGTTGTGCTTGTGATCAACTAGTAACAGCGCAAATGACAACAGGTTAGAGGTAGTAGATTTGAAGATGGTTTGCGTTTGTTACTGGTTTCCATGTTTGGACATAGAGCAGAGTGACAGCAAGAGCAAAAAAGAGAAATATAATGCTATAGAATTAGAAGTGTTATCGGAAAAGGCAAAGATATGCATTGTTGAGCAAAGAAAATGTATATTATTCCAAGAAACGCGATATGTGACAGTCTCTATCAGAAAGTAAATGCTGTGGAAACAGAACTGATGAAATGAAGAGAATAGGGCATGACATAAGGAAGAACAAAATAAAAAATAACTCATCATAAATCCTCTGTGAATAAAATAGGTCCAGGTGAGTACAGTCAATCACTAATGATTGACCAGACATTTCAGGGTCAGCTATTGGTGTTGGCGGGCTTGCATGATCCACATTGTGTCCTGTGTTTCCTGGCGGCTCTTCAGATGAAAATAAAGGTAGGGGGTGGGGCTCATGCGCAGTTACTAGATACCCTATGGTAAAACCAAAATTACTTAACTTGTGCTCTAAGGTTCCACCAAAGGGTTGCTCAAATGATAGGGCAAGTGGGGAAGCTCCATTAGCCAACAGTTTAAATACACTGGTTTGTACAAAGATTTTAAAAAAAAAGGCCACTTAGTCACTCTGAACCCCCCTGTGCCCGCCTCTGACTGTGTGTGCTATGTGTGTTGATGTCTGTATCACCTTGGGAATGTAACAGTAGATGATGCCGTGCTTGTCGTCTACAATCAGATGGGACAGCTCATTTATCTTCATGTCTTCTAATATGCGCTTCTCCTCTCCATCAACATCACACACTTCTCTTAGCAGTTGCTTTCTGGCTTCCTGCCGCTGATGGATCCTAGCTGTGATAAGAAGAATAAGAACGTGTGTCGTCATCATTGTGTGTGTGAAATGATTCATGCTAAAATGATATTGCTTCAGGATGTTTTATCGCTGGAGGAGAAGACAGACAGGTTTGAAAGCCAGAGGCTATTGTCCTTATTGAAAGCCCCACTTAGGTAAATAAATGGAATGTGTCAAAAAATGTTTTTTTTTTTTTTTTTGCATTTCTTAGTTAACCCACTAGTGCAAGAGTGTCAAAACTGATTGATTGGCCCTTGGCACATTTAAAAAATATAATGTAATATGGCCCTTTTAATTTTTAAATAATCTAAATGTACTCATTATATTACAGAGAAATATGTCCCATAAAAGAAAAAGAGCACCAAGGCCATCCCAGAGGACCCTGCATAATATTTTAATTTAAATTAATATTATTATGGAAAATCCATGTGTCCTTCTCCAATAGCTTCTAATTCATCTGACACAGTGTTTACATTTTTTTATACAAAATTCTTCAGCTTTAGCCTCTTAATTTCCCTCTTAAAGTGCACCAGATTCATGCATTTCACTTTAAAAACGTAGAAAAAAATCTCCCGGGGGGGCATACCCCCGGACACTCCTTTGAGGGGCGGGATCTCAGCTGGCTACTATTTTCACCAAGCTGGACATTAGACGTAAAAGCAGAAAACACTGGGTGTATCAATGGCATTTAACAAGACGGGGGATGTATCTTTTTAATGTGCAAGTAAAGTGTTGCCGTGAAGAAGGATTACAATTTACGAAGACACTATGAAACTTAACATCAGAGCAGCTACATGTCCTGATAAATGTGTTATTTTTGCAAAGTGGCCCGGCCCTTCGTAGATTTTTCTGTATGTGGCCCTCAGTGAAAAAAGTTTGGACACCCCTGGTCTGAACGGAACCTTTCTAACCAGGACCAGGATACACAGTGGAAACAACACACACACACACACACACACACACACACACACACACACACACACACACACACACACACACACACACACACACACACACACACACACACACACACACACACACACACACACACACACACACACACACACACACACACACACACACACACACACACACACACACACACACACACACACACACACACACACACACACACACACACACACACACACACACACACACACACACACACACACACACACACACACACACACACACACACACACACACACACACACACAGACTGTACCTTTCTTTTCTTGTGACATGTTCCATTGGTATAACGACACCATTAATCCCACAAATCCGAAGAGAAGCAGGACTCTTCTGCATGATGTCATGGTAGCTGAAGTCATGCAACGTTTTAGACTTTGTCAATGAACAAGAAACAATAAAAGTACTGAATGCATAAAATATTATGTGTGGTTACCCACAACATATTGCCATTCACCAAATACTGTGACTCCTTCAGGTAGGGAGCTTACAGGGAATAGAGGGGTATTGTTATGGAAATGTTTATTACAGTTTGTTTGACAAACGTTTGCGATACTTTAAAAGACAGTACAATAAGGGTTATATTTTGCATTTGGAGGAAATGCACACCTCTAATCCTCAATGTTTCTGGGACCAGATTAAAGGATTATTCCCCCGGTAGAAACATGAAGGTGTATTGAACTCTATGCTCCTATATAGTATAAATGTGCAAAAATTTTAGAAATCGGTTCATCCTAGCCTGAGAAAAGGCAAAAAGAGTGTTTTTATGGTCTCTCTGGCTGTCTCTAGCTCTAAAGTCAGAAATCCTACTACTACCACAATGCACTGCGCTCGCAGTCCTCATAGGCCCCCGCCCACATTTCCCTTGTAGTCTCTTGCTAAACTGTTTCAGAAACAAACTAATGTAACAACCGTTTGTGTGTTTGTAAAGCAACTAAAGAAAAAAGTTTTCATCCGCTATGTTTCACTTATGGTCCTAACTGTTGTATTTTATGGTGAACTTTCAGAATCCGATGTCTACACCCTCCATGTCAGCTTTGATAGTGGGGTTTAAAGTTGATCAATGGCTGTCTCCCACTCAACTGCAACCAGTGCCCACATCAAAGAGGCTGCAGTGAGCTTCACAGAGAGGATAACAGCCCCCTACATCAAATTCAGCAGCAATACTAATACTATGTCCTCACACCTCTAGACCTATTGTAAAATGTTTTGTTCATAGCTCATCCTTTATATCTTATCTTTATCATGTTCGTATATTGGACGTTTTACTTTTAAGAATTGTCTCATTGTGTGTTACCTGGTTTCTATAGCATTGATTTGCCACAAGATTTTGCTTTGTAAACAATAAAATATCTTATGTTGTTGTACCTTACCTTGGGCTCCTGTCTACACCATGGACCTATAAGGTCTACACCCATGTTCACCATAGACTTGCTGGTTGGAGGCTGAACAATAGTAACTGATTTTGATGCACAGATTACTGTATGTCATATTGTTTTTAATCTACAATCTATGAGGTAAATGTTATAAAATCACAAGGATGCAAGGTAGGTTCATCATACTGACAGGATCACAGGAAAAAACACAGATAAACCAGAAAAATAACTAAGCTATCAGTGTTGCTTCCAAAGCTAGCCAGAATATATTAAAATGAAGTACTTCAGGTCACATTTCTATATTGATAGCATAAAAAAACATTTGCTTATTTATTGAATACAGTAGCTCAGCATCTGAAGATTGTCCTCAACCTTTTTCCCCAGTAGAAATTTGTATTTCTCTAATAGTACTCCAGTTGAACAGCATTCTGGTTAGTAGACAAACCACATCAACCAACTTGAGTTCAAAGTTTTAATCGCAAAAATATGAACAACTATTTATAAAAGTAAAATGTGTAGTGTGTTGGTTCTGGTCACAGCTGCTCGATCTTGTTTCTTGATAGCCACGGTACTGCTCATCACGTGCATGGTCAGGTGCTGGGTCTCTCTCTTTGCATGATTCACGCCAGGAAACTGCATGAATCGGCGATATTGTCTATAAAACATTGAGCAAAACATTAGTAAGACAAGCTCATTTTAGCCTGCAGTAGCTCGCATACATGAAAAAGAACTGCAAGGTTACTTCATGTTGGCTTTGCTGCCCATGTTACCAACCACAGGAAAACGCAGTGCCAATAAGACATTTTAGAACATGATTCAAAACTTTAATAATAAGATATAACACTTGTGCTGTGTTTACGCCCGGGTCACATCCTACGTATGTGCAGTGTATCTAGCTCGCATTCCCACCCCCCCCCACACACACACACACACACAGTCAGTGTCTCACTGCTGCAGCGCTGCTTTTACCAGCCTGTTACATGAGTTTTTCTTTGATAATTCCCATTAATGAAGCGCTGTGTAGCTGCTCTGATCTGCTAACACAAGCGCCAGGGGAAAAAAGAAAGGCAGGCGCAAATGCAAGATGTGTGGCGGAGAATGAGTAAAAATAAAAACTTACTGTGTTGTGGTTGACGTCCGTCTCTCCCCGCGGCCTGTGGCTGGCGCCTCCAGTTCACCGTGTCAATACTGAAATATGTCTCCAGGGTCCCTCTGTCCATAATTGCTGCAAAGCTACGGTGACGTTTCTAACAGTGAACGCAGGGAACACACCAGGCACAGCGGCTGGAGCAGCTGCTAGTGTAGCTACAGCTAGCTTCTCCTCTTCCTCCTTACGACTAACACCTCTATTCCTCGCTGTAATCCGGTTTATACAGGTAGACACGAATGTCCGTTCACTGCAGTTAACATTAAAAATCCCCTTCAGGCGTTACAAATGGAAAATGTCCTTGTGCCATCATGGTCGGAGTTTCTCGGGAGTCGGCTTCTCTAAGCGGGGGAGAAACATGGCGGACGTTGTGTTTACATCTCGTCCGTGAGCTCCCGCCCCCCTCATTCCTTATTGGTGGGCATAAAAATGTGCGGAACTAAAGGCCTGTAGTCCTCGGGCCCTCTGGCACGCAAACCACGTTCCAATGGATGACGCAAAATACGTCATCCATTGGAGTGTGTGGGGTGTGGAATATCAGGACAGCTGGGCCAAGGGAAGACTGAGTCAAGACAAACCTCTTTCCTTATATTACAATAGCCATTTTATAATGATAGAAAGCAGGTTCTGTATCGGTGAAGTAATCCTTTAACAAACTTGGGCCAAAAAGACATAGCAGTATTCCCTTACAGGTATATGACGATAAGGGCCGATTAACCTCAGATATCTCACTTGTATTACAAGAATGGGAAAAGTGTTTTTCAGAATTGTATTCTGGGAACCAAGAAGTAGACGGTTTTGATTCTGTTTTCTTTAATGAAATTTGTTTTCTCAAAAGCCAGTTAGAGAGAGAAACATCTCACTTATCAAGTGGCGAAACCCTACTTGAGGAAGAAATTAATGAGGAAGAGGTATAGAAAGCTATTGATGCCCTGAAAGAGGGAAAGTCCTCTGGTTTTGATGAGCTGACAAACTAATTACTGAAATGCCCTTTGCTTAAAGAACTGTTATTTATTTTGTGTAAGTGCTGTTTCGGAAATGGGCTCATCCCCTCTATGTGATAATTAGCCCAATACCGAAATCCAGTAAAAATGATCCCAGGGTCCCGTTAAATTATCGTGGAATCAGCCTTTTGAGTACCGCATACAAACTGTATACGTCAATTCTTAATAGAAGGCTTACAACCTACGTGGAAGATAACGACTGTTTAGTTGAGGAGCAGAATGGCTTCAGAAAAGCCCGAGCCTGTGTGGATCATGTATTCTCCGTTACTACAGTAGTCAGGAATAGGCTAGTCTCGCAAAGCCAGACCAAACTACAGCAAGTAGTATGGTCTGGAAGCACTCCGTTTAGAGCCGTCTATTCGGGGGGAAACTGGGCTGGCCTGTTTTTATTTCTTTAAACCAATCACAATCATCTACGGCGGGGCTAACCCCGGGAAGCAGCCAATGGAGGCGTAGCGTTGTTTGCCGACGCCAGCGCTTAATAGACGCTGGCGGAAGTGGTCAAGCCAGACTAGGAATAGGCTAATACGAAATAAACCATCATTTGCCTGTTTTATAGACTTTCAAAAGGCTTTTGATTTTGTCAACAGAGATTTATTATTTTACCGCCTGCTAGAAGAAGGGATAAAAGGGAAGTTGTATTGGGCCATGCAGTCTTTGTATAAAGATCCAGAAGCCTGCGTTAAAGTCAATGAATACCGTTCAGGATGGTTCCCTACACCACTTGGGGTAAAACAGGGTGATTGTCTCTCCTCTACGCTGTTTGCCATATTTATTAATAATTTGGCAAAAGAAATAAAAGATTTACGTTTGGGTGTAAATTATGATGGATACAATACACTTGATATATTACTTTACGCAGACGATATCATTTTATTTTTCAAATAAGATAAATCACGAGAAAAATTCCCCTTTTTCAATTGATATGGATCATAACCAATATGTGCTGCAATTTTGTCACGATACTTGCTGCGGGCAGGTTTGTCTAAGTGTTTAACATACTCCGTGTCCTCCATCTCCAATTGTTACGAGCGTAGAATTTTTACTTCCTGCCCTCCACTTGAAATTCGCGCGTCATCCTGCGTCATCATTATGACGTATCTGAAAACAACCTATAAGACGAATAAGTTCAAGTTCATTATAGGGGACAGTGGCCTAAGTTGTGCCGGTGGGGAAGTTGTGCCACCCCTTGTTTCTAGAAAACCATGGAAGAAATTGAAAATGTGACCACATATTTAAGAAGAGCCATCCATTTGACTCATCCTGTAAAGAAAGGAGAAACATGGAATAAGATAAAAGCACATTTAAGCTAAAAAAAACAGTTTTTTGCCTTTCAAAGTAAAATTTCCATGATCAAGGTTTTTTGATTATTGTGTCCGAACAATCAAGACAAGTTTGAAAACATTTGACACATTTTTAGTGCTTTAGTATGCTACATTTTGAGTCTATACAGTTGGCACGATGTCAGCCCTAAACTGCTGCATCATGCCTATTATCCAAAATTCTGGGGTTGGGGTGATTTGTGCCAAAGGGCCTAGCTGAGTAATAAGTAAGTAAGTAAGTAAAATGTATTTATAAAAGCTCATTTATGACAGTTTGCACTGTCCAAAGTGCTGTATATAGTGCATTCAGTAGGTAAACAATGAAGGTAAAATAACAATACCAAAAATAAAAGACAAAGCCCATACATCCACAAATATAAACAAAGATAGTAGTGCAGAGGTAAGATAGTTAATGGGGAGGAAAAACCAGGGTGTACAGATGGGTTCTATTTCGTTCCTACTGACCGCCAGAGGCGGTGCTTATAGCACTGGATATTCCATTGCGCGCATGCGCAGGTCGAGATCTTTATACCAACAAAGTCACCTGTGACACCCGGGTGACTCCGGGAATGTCTATATATTCCGGAAGTCACCAGAGGTTCTGTTCCTTCTATTTTCTCGCGGAGCAGGTCGCACACATTGTTGTGTGCTAATATACCACTAGCTTGTCGCAAGTAGCTCGTACCCTGAGGGTTGGTGCTTCGATTTGACTTCGACCACCAAGGGCTGCGACAGCAATTCGTTAGACTTGGCTACGGCCGGTCAGGGTGAGTAGTGTGAAGGCTACGCGTAGCCCGGGGCTACCGCGGAAGCTAATATCACCTTTCCACCTTGCTTTGATTAGATCAGGCGGCGGCTGGGTTCACAGTCGCCGTGTTATTCTTCGTTCGCACCGTTGCTTGTGTGTTTCGCTAAGCCGGTTGCTAATTGTATGCTCGAATGTATTGTCTTTCTAGCATTGTTGCACTGTTGATCGGGTGCTACGTTCGCCCCGACCGGTGCTTACTTGATTTAATCGACAGCGAGCGGCTTGATAGGCTACTCAATTTGCTCGTCAGGTGGGCGGCTTCGGTCAGAAGTCTCTTTCACTGTTGTAGTGAGCTGTGTCGCCGGTGGACGAATTAGTTTCCTAAATCGCCTTCACCGCGTTATTTTAGCCTTGTCACACTGTTGCTCGTGTGTAGGCTGCTGTAGTGTGGCGCCAGTTGGCAGCTTAGTGCACAGCACGGGTGTCGTGTCTGTGCTGCTGTGTTATAAGAGCCGTGTTGCACGGTAGCTCACGCCTTAGCCTGACTGCATAGGCTACTTAATCTGCTCGACAGTGAACGTCGTGCCGTCACTGTGTTATTAAGGCGCATTATTGCTTGGGTGCTCTCGCCTAAGGCTCAATTGCCTATAGCCTTCGTTGATTGGCTCTCCAGTGGGCGGCTGGGGTTACCAAGAGCCGCTGACACTGCCAGGGGACTGCAGATGGAGAATAGCATTGGCTAATTCTAGCATTTTTTTAACCCATGTATGACCGTGTGGTTTATTGATTTGCACTGTCCCCGTCTTAAGTAAACTAAATTCAATTGAACTGTGTCGGATTACACATTTTAATTGGCTCGACAGGTCGCGTTGTTGCTTGGGTGCTCTAAGAGAGCGCCCAGAGCTCGATTGCCTAACCTACTGTAACTTGCTCGCCAGTGGGCGGCAGGGTTACACTGCCAATGTACTATTAGACAGGTCGCATTGCTGCTTGGGTGCTCTCGCCTAAAGCTCGATTGCCTAAAGCCTACTGTAATTATGCTCGCCAGTGGCAGCATAGTTTTACACAACAGGTCGCATTGTTGCTTGGGTGCTCTCGCCTAAAGCTCGATTGCCTAAAGCCTACTGTAATTATGCTCGCCAGTGGGCAGCATAGTTTTACACAACAGGTCGCATTGTTGCTTGGGTGCTGTGTCGCCTAAAGCTCGATTGCCTAAAGCCTACTGTAATTATGCTCGCCAGTGGGCAGCATAGTTTTACACAACAGGTCGCATTGTTGCTTGGGTGCTGTGTCGCCTAAAGCTCGATTGCCTAAAGCCTACTGTAATTATGCTCGCCAGTGGCAGCATAGTTTTACACAACAGGTCGCATTGTTGCTTGGGTGCTCTCGCCTAAAGCTCGATTGCCTAAAGCCTACTGTAATTATGCTCGCCAGTGGGCAGCATAGTTTTACACAACAGGTCGCATTGTTGCTTGGGTGCTGTGTCGCCTAGGCCAGTTGCTACTTGATTAGTTGCCGGTGAGCGGCTGGGCTTAACGCCGCCACGGTAAGTTCTAATTTCTTTTTGCTAGCTTTGCTGCACTGCTGCTTGGGTGCTGTGTCGCCTAGGCCAGTTGCTACTTGATTAGTTGCCAGTGAGCGGCTGGGGTTAGCGCCGCCACGGTAAATTCTAATTTCTTTTTGCTAGCTTTGCTGCACTGCTGCTTGGGTGCTGTGTCGCCTAGGCCAGTTGCTACTTGATTAGTTGCCAGTGAGCGGCTGGGCTTAACGCCGCCACGGTAAATTCTAATTTCTTTTTGCTAGCTTTGCTGCACTGCTGCTTGGGTGCTGTGTCGCCTAGGCCAGTTGCTACTTGGTTAGTTGCCAGTGAGCGGCTGGGATAGCGCCGCCACGGTAAGTTCTAATTTATTCTGCTAGCTGTTGCGCTGTGCTCGGGTGGTGAGTTCGCCGGGGCCGGGTGCTTACTTTGATTATCAGTGAGCGGCGTGGGCAGTAGCCGCCGCCGCGGTATTTGCTAGCTTTGCTGCACTGCTGCTTGGGTGCTGTGTCGCCTAGGCCAGTTGCGTACTTCATTTATCGTTTTGCAGGGGCGTCGTGCTCGGGTGCTCTCGCCTAGGGTGCGATTGCCTAAGCCTGCGTTAATTTGCCTCCAGTAGGCGGCTTGCGGGTAGCAGAGTCGCCTTCAAGGGGTTAATTTTGGGCTGCGCACCGGTGCTCGGTGCTCTCGCCTAGAGCCCGGCTGCATAGCCTACTAACTAATTTGCTATTTTCTAATTAGTTACTGAGATAGGGTAATTAAGGTTGCCATTATGTCAAGCGCCCATATTTTGTAGTCAGACGCATATTTCGTTGGCTCAACAGTGGCCAGCTTACGCCTTCATGACCTCCATACAGGGCCATGACAAGTGCCCTGCAGGTCTCAGGGTTGAGCACCTGAGGGAAGCGCTGTCAGATAACCCATGCATGAACGGTAGTTTCATGTCTCAGGCACTTAGGTTGCTAGGTAGAGGCTCTTCTACTAGCCTCCAACCAGTTCATGGTACCAGTGCAGTGAATAACCTTGCGGCTGTGCATCCTTCCTACTCGGGGGATGACATGCTGTCCACAGCTGCGTCCTGTAGTCTCTTACAGGTGGGCAGCTCGGCTAGGAAGTCAGTGTCTGTCCGTGACTCGCCAAGTATGGGGTTAGATGAAGCTCTGGTTTCATCTGCACCCACGAATGCCTTCTTTCGGCAGGCCCTCAATCCTCCGTTTCTGTGTGCCTCCCTCTGAGCCTTATTCCGCTGGGCTCCGTAGATGCTGGCCAGATTTAAGGGCTCTCTCCTATCACACTAGTGACAGTAGAGCTCTGGCAGCCATGCAATGCTGATAGTTAGGGCTCGGACTGGGTAGCTCCGATTGAGCCTGCTATAGCATCCCTGGTTGTCTCCCCAGACGAGGCTTTGAGAGCCGATGTGCGCTGCCCTCGGCCCCAGTGCCGGATTTCAGGCGACCTCCTTACTAGGAGTTACGACATTGCTGCCTGTGGGGGCCATCTGGGAATTTGCTTTCTCACACAGTCCTGGCTCGGTCGCAAACCATACAGGGGTCAGGTGCTGGTCACTCAGCACGGACCCTCAGTGATGCTTCACTGCAGACTTTGCATTATGACTTAGGGAGCTAATAATAATAATAATTTGAATTTATATAGCGCCTTTCAAGGTACCCAAGGTCGCTTCACAAGAAAAGGGCTAGGCAGGTTGATCAGCTGTGACGTGGCGCGCCGCCAAGGTTGGCTGGCGCAGTCGTCCCAGTCGGAGGTGTGTCGACAGACCCTCCGTTCTCTCCAGTGATCCCAGGCCAGACGTTCGGCCAGCTGCTCTTCAGGTCCCAGGGCAAAGTGTTCAGGTTGACCAGGCTAGACAGTAGTTGCACGCTGCGACGTGCACCTCTGCCTGATTCCAGGCCGGGAACCTCTGTGGTACCCCGTGCCAATAGCTTCAACCACGTTCAGGTGGACAATCAAGGGGCCAGTGCTTCTCAGCACATTCTGTACAGCGCCGTAACACTGCGCTACAGCTGCATTTCAGGCGCCAGGAGGTCGGCGTCCAGTCTCCGCCCTCCCCCAGAGTCCTTGGGGGTGCTACTCGATGCTCGGTAGGTTCTACTCAACCGAAGCTCAGGTACCAGGAGGTGGGGCGGGGTCGCCCCGTTCTGGGCTAAGACGGCGGAATCAGTGCCTCACGATTCTTCCTTTCCCCATGTTGCGTGTTGCAGGGGTCCTCCAGTCTATCGCTCAGGCGGACTGGGTTGTGTTATAGCCTGAAAGATGCTACTTTCAAGTCCCTACTGCCCAATGTCACAGGTGGTCCTCCCCTTTGCATTTCTGGGCAAGGTGTACCAGTCAGGGTTCTTCCGTTGGGCCGTCCCTGGCTCTGCGTATATTAAACAGTGTGTGGCAGCATCCCTGCCACCATTACAGCTCAGCTGGTGCTCGAGTCGGCGGCCATGCGAGCCTGCCTTTCTCCGTAGCGCGTAGCTACCGTTCAGCAGCTACTACAGCACTTCATGCAATGGAGGCTGCTGGAGTACAGCCTCTTCCTTCGATTGATAAGTATGCTGACCTCAGCATTATCTAATTATCATTATCTAAGCTGTCCAAGTTCCAGGTGTCCGGAACACAGCGATAGAAAGGGCCGCCCCCGGGGAGTGGAGACTCCATCCGGAGGTGGTGGGCATGATTGGGACAAGTATGGCAGGGCAGTGGCGTATCTCTTTGCTTCCGAAGAGATGACCCACTGTCCCCCTGGGTCCTCCTAGATGGAGAGGACCAGTCCCCTAAGGCAGGATGCTCTGGCTAATGCTTGGCCAGTCAGCCTGCTTTATGCATTCCTACAATTCTTTTGTTACTGACAACACTGGATGGGGTCCAGCATTGCAGTTACAGCCTACGTTTGGGGGCTCCACATTGGCCAGGAAGGCCATGGATCCCAGCGTTACTAAACTCCTCAAGGAGAGCCTTGGTGCCTTCCAGGGAGACAGGACCTTCTGTCTCAGGTAGGCGGACACATGTGGCACCCGAACTCGGGGCGCCTGCAGCTGTGCGTGGGGCTCCTGGTAGCCAGGACCCACTGTGACGTATTGCGACCAGTCAGAGGTCCATACCTTTCTGACTTCAGGGGCACTCTCCACTACATGGCGCTATGCAAACAGGTGGAAGCCGTTTTCACAGCGGTGCATGGCACATGGCGAAGTCCCATGGACTTGCTCAGTGATAGTGATACCACACTTCTGCAGTCTGTGTGGGCAACAGGAGAGCTGCTCCCACCCTGTGCGTCTATGTGGCTGTGATATCGGCCGCACATGCAGGGGTGGATAACCAGACGGTAGGGTCCCACTACCTAGTCAGGCAGTTTCTGAAGGGAGGCCAGAGGCTTCATTCAGCCACCGTGACCCCTGAGGGCACCATCAGGGGACTTGCAAGTAGTCCTGAGGGCCTTAGGACTACCCCCATTTGGGCCGCTGAGTCAGGCAGACCTGACGCGGCTGTCGATGAAGACGGCATTCCTCCTTGCCATTGCGACTGCAATCGGTCGGTGAACTCCATGCCTTGTCAGTAAGCCAGGCGTGCTTGCGCTGGCATGTAGAAGGGTCAGGAGTGGTGCTCTCGCCAACTCCATCCTTCCTATCCAAACGATTGTCTCCCCACCATGTAAACCAATCGATCGAGTTGGCTGCTTTCAATCCCCTGGGCTCACCAGGGGGTGCAGAAAGAATGTCAGACCCACTGTGCCCGGTGCGGGCGCTTAGGGCATAGGTTGTGGCAACAACCAGCTTGCGTAAGACAAATACCCTTTTGTCTGCTATGGGAGCCGCAGGGAGGGGGCTGCCCTGTCCAAACAGAGACACTCCCACTGACTTGTGGATGTGGTCTTGTATGCATATAGAGCACAGGGGCTCCCCATGCCTTGGCCGTTGAGTGCCACTCTACCAGGAGTATGGCTACATCATGGGCTGCCTTGAAGCGGATTTCACGGCAGGACATTTGCGCCACGGCTACATGGTCTTCATCATGTACGTTGCGCGGCTCTACAGAGTAAATGTTGCTGCACCTCATCCGGTGGAATGACAGCTGTCTTGTTGATGGCTGCAAGCCCTTAATTGATGAGTACTCTTCGTGACCGTTTTGGTATAAGTCATCCAGTGCTATAAGCACCGCCTCTGGCGGTCAGTAGGAACGAAATAGAACGATAGTTACGTATGTAACTACGGTTCTATGAGTTCCGGATGACCGCCAGAGTTCTCTGTCACTCAGACTTCTCAGACACCGCGAGAAGATCCAGTGGAACAGAACCTCTGGTGACTTCCGGAATATATAGACATTCCCGGAGTCACCCGGGTGTCACAGGTGACTTTGTTGGTATAAAGATCTCGACCTGCGCATGCGCGCAATGGAATATCCAGTGCTATAAGCACCGCCTCTGGCGGTCATCCGGAACTCATAGAACCGTAGTTACATACGTAACTATCGTTTTGAGCCTTGATTTAAAAGGCAGAAATGGAGGGGGAATCACATTTGTCAGGTGTCAGTCACAAGCACAGAGCAACTAGTGCAAAGTACATTTCTGAGAGTTGTGCCAGTGGCACGGCTGTATACGCTGGTCACCAAAAAGAAAGTGATTGTCTACAGTAGCTCAGAAGAGACTGACATCTCCATTCCACTTACAGTTTTTTACGATTGCTAAACCACAGTGGGCACAACTGGAACGACAAGTGCAAAACTCTAACAACAGTATGCAGAGCTGCGGTTCATTCGGACCAAACTGTAGCTCGTTTTAGCTCGTTTTTCATTGCTTATACACAACCTTCAAAACTCTACACACCTATCTCATGGCTTAACCACAGCCTGCACAACACTGTGGATTTCCAGCACTTTTTTCAAATGCTAACACACTGCTGCCACAACTATAAACCACACATTCAAAACAGAATTAATCCCTTTCAAACACTGCGGATTGCAATTTCAACTCAAACACTAAGATGTCTTGTTTAGACTTGTTAGTGAACATACATACAGTATAAAGGGAAAGCTCAAAAATATATATTTTTTGGGAAATGGACCCAGGAAGAGAGGTTGTTGGAGGTAGAAGAGTGGCAGTGAGAGTGTGGATGTGTGGAGGAAGACCTAGAAGACATAGAGCTGTAATGTCTGATGAAATACAGTAAGGGCAACACTGATAGACCCTGTTGTGAATCATGGTCTCTCATTGAGTGAGGCAGGGTTGAGAGTGCAACCCAATCTGCAAAAATCTAAAGTTGCATCTGTAATACGAATTTTCCAGCAAACAAACAGCTTAGAGTTGCATCCTTACAGTAAATGACAACATTACAGGAATTGATTTCTGTATTACAATTTTAGAATATTTACACAGATAAATACTACATTTGGAAATGTTTTCAATAAAGTATACAGAATGTGTATCTATTGAAGCAAACTTCTGTTTTTCATTTCTTTTTGTTTTCCTAAAAAAAATGGTATGTTATAAAATAAACAATTTCATGTGAAAGAATTTCACCCTTTCATCAAAGAAAATATTATGTAATGTGTGTGAAATAACTCATATTATTCAAACTGTAAAGATTAAAAGTTTGTAATTTGTGTATTGGGGTTTGATGCTAGTGTTTGTACTCTGAGCAGGTTCTGAGTGACAGTGTGTGTTATCTCAATGAGGCTGGTTCATAGTGTTTGCTGCACTGAACCTGTTTTGCAGGTGAAGTGAACTTTTCAGCTCCAGTGACTGTTGGTAGTGCAGACTGTAGTTATAGTTTTGCACATTGAGCTACAGTTGTGCCCACTATGGTTTAGCGATCGAAAAAAACTGTAACGACACCACTGACAAGAGTTCAGATGGCCAGAAAGATGATGATGGTGACTTTGTCATTGTGAGCTTTGCAGGCAAACCACCTAGATCTGCTAGGCCTTGTTTAAGAAAATTGACCTTCAATCTTTGTAAAATATTTACTTTATTTACTTTAAATAAACTGTTATGGAATTGAAATACTAACCTTTAAAATATGAGAATTTAGGCAATTAATACCAGATGACACAATGTTTAAATACAAAAATAGAACAGATCTTTAATGTTTGCAAACATGAGTCAAGACAACAATCCAGCAATGGGATTGTGTGAAATGACCAACGATAGGCGGTCATACAGAGAACTTATAGTGAAATCTAATTACGCACAAACATTCCAGCCTACGTACAAGATTCTCCTCTGCCAGATATATTGTTAGTTATCTTACAGACATAGTTCTCCGGAGCCATCTCAGTCAAAACATACATTCCTTACGCAGTTTGAGTATCTCAGAACATAACAACCTTCACCATCAAGGTAAGGTCAGGATTTTTGTTGATTAGCTTACGAATATTTAGAGTCAAGATGGCACTAGTCTATATAAACAAATAATTATTATGACTGTAATAAACATTTCCACAACAAAACCTTAATATTCAAAATTATAATAAGTTATAACATCACTCACCTTTCTGCATACTTCTCTGATAGATGATTTGATACTGAGAGAAAACCACTGGTCAGTACCTCTGACTTCAGAAACATGCGTATACTGTTTCTACCGTACCGAGATCTTATCTTAACAAGTGTTTTGAGAGGACATATAAAACCGTATGTTGCAGCAATCAATAGACTGTTGAAAACATCCTCCTCCAGGCTGTGGCCTACAAATCAGCCACGCCTCCTGGCCTATCAACTGACAGGTGCTCAGTTGGGTAGAAGCCCAGGCGGCTTATAAAACTTCCTTGTTGGCACTTCACACACAATGACAAGAAAACAATGTGGTCCATTGTACTAAATGACCATTCCTTGTAACCATGATGCAGCACATAGGGCCTATCCGAAAAGTCCAATCTCCTAACCTATAAGCCTCCTTTCCTATACCTTAACCCCTAAACGTCATCGGGGTTAAGGAGAGATGAAAGGTGCTTCCTATCGAACATAGGAAAGGACAGCGCTGTTTCAAATGAATTCGACTCCACTTTTCCTAACCGACGTCATTGCGCGACGGCGAGTATTGCTGACGTGAGTCACTAGCGTGAAACTACACTATAGCCTATTCTCCGAAAATTGACCACAACAAGCGCTCGTTTGATCCATGCGTTCTTTTCATATTGATTTTAATCAGGTTGTCGCCAACAGAGTGAGAATCACTCCCATATAGCCTATCCCAATTCACATGTGGAATAAAAAGAGGCTACACTTGTGTTGATGTTGAAATTAACTGCCCCCAGTAACTTCATTAAATGTGAAGTTGGTATTTTATTTTATAATGGTGTAAATTATGTGCTACGAAAATAACTATTATGATGTTGGTCTTTTATGAGTTCTTTATTATCTTTAGCCTGTGTGTGTGTGTGTGTGTGTGTGTGTGTGTGTGTGTGTGTGTGTGTGTGTGTGTGTGTGTGTGTGTGTGTGTGTGTGTGTGTGTGTGTGGGGGGGGGGGGGGGGGGGTATTTTGTTTTAGCCGAGTCAAATCTTCCTCTCTTCTCCTCTCCTCTCTTCTGTTTTACCTCTTGTTCGTATTCGTGTAGAGTCGGTAAACTCCGGCGGTGGCCTGTTGCTTTAAATCTTGCCGCCGTAAAGGATTATGGGATACCACTATCTCCTTTCCTTTAGCATAGGTTGGTCAGGAGTAACCTATGCTAAAGGAGGGTTAAAGGATGAATCGAGGCTCCTTTCCTATGCCTTTCCTAAGCATTTGGAGAATTCGGATCACCTATCCGCCGAGTACTTCCGGTTCATCTCGATAGGAAAGGAAATTTCCTATGCAAAAAAAAGTTTTCGGATAGGCCCATAGACTCTGTGGCTGTGTCTTGATTCAGAGACCACGCACTTGGTAGGACGCAGTCTCGCGGTCTATGAAGGCTATAGCCTATGAAGGCCGATTTTAAGGCCGGTTTTAAGGCCAACGAGCCTTGTTAAACGAGACGGCCTCCGCAGGTCTCCGTTTACGAGCATTTCCGGTTTACGTAACAAGCCGTTACCTTGCGTGACGACTCGCCGCTCCTGTGCTGCCTAGCAACCCTGATTGCTGCCAACGGAGACAGCCCTGTCAGCGGAGGAAAAAAGAAAAATAAGTTGTCTACCAGACGAAAAGAAAAAAAAGTACAAGAAAAAAAGAAAGGAAGATAAAAGTTAAGAAGATGGAGCAACACGTTGCTGTTTGGTTATTTTTTATTTTATTTTATGCAATCTCTGAAAAAAACGCAATGAATCTTGGGATATGTTGGGCCACGAAGGATACATCTGATGCAGCCTTCAAAACTGCTTCAAAACCGTGAAACGAAGGCTGCATTTCACGACCGCATATGAGGAGCCTTGCAAGGAGCCTTGCAAATGGGACAGCCTTTGCGCGCCGCTAAGACGCAATCGGTCTTCAAATGCAGCCTACGAGGCCGGTTCCAAGACCGCAACCCCTGAATCAAGACACAGCCATTAACATCCTCCTCCAGGCTGTGGCCTACAATTCAGCCACGCCTCCTGGCCTATCAACTGACAGGTGCACAGTTCGATTAAAGGCCAGACAGTCTATAGAACCACTCTGCACGTGCACCGGCATTGAGACGGGTGCCGGTTTGTAGCATTCTCTCTTCTTATTGATTATCATCAGTAGTGGGATCCCGAAAAGTTGATTTGCCGATTACATGCAGAGCGAGTGACTGAGAAATCGGCTATGTGAAATGCGCACACTATATAAGTGATCACTGTATGAATAAAGAGTGATTTAACACTTATATTAACATAAATAAATCGCTTACTTCACCTTTACTGTAAGATAAGAGATAGAAAAATGTTAGCTGTATGTGAATACCAGAGGTGGAAAGAGTACAAAAATATTCTACTCAAGTAAAAGTATGATTACTTGGATGAAATTTTACTTAAGTAAAAGTAAAAGTACTGGTCTAAAAATCTACTGAAGTAAAAGTAAAAAAGTAGCTGATTTAAAATGTACTTAAAGTACAAGTTACTAGTTACTTTTTAACAGCGGGAGGGTGCAGGGGTCTCTTCAGTGTAGGGCATTATATATATAAACAAACTAGTTTTGTTTGATTAATGCAACACTTTTACAAATTAAAGTGCACAAATTAAACAAATCATGTCACCATGTATATATCAATGGCATAATTTACCCCATGGTATTCTCTCCAACGACACAATTTACACCACACCGGGGGCAAGTTGTGCCACAAGACAACTTTTTCCGAAAGCTATATTTCTTCAACAATTTATTCCAGATGCAAAGTTTTTATTGCCAGGGATGCACAACACTCTGAAATATATGTACATATTTGAGTTGGATACTTTACTGTTAAGTCCTCATTTTAAAGTCACTTTGAGTAAAAAGTGGCACAAGAGGGAAAATGCATTATTTACAATGAACACTAGGGGGCAGCATTCGGTTATGCCAAATGTTAAACCTGGTGCCAATGGAACACAGGTTGACTTACAGTATGTACACAGTATACTGTCGTAATGCAACTGACTGTGGTTGGAATGTTGCCTGCCCAGATAGACAGTTCCACATATTGATAACTTTCAGAATCAGACTCAATACGTTTGTATGACATTACAAAGGTGGCACATCTGTACAATGTACTGCAGTACCCTGGAAGATAGCTATTTGTTTTACTTTAAGTTTCATTTAGACAGTCTTCTTTGTGTGGGGAGATTGATATGATAGATTATTTAGTGTTGCTTTTGATGACAAAAGCTCTTTTTAATCATTAAAGTACATTTTTAATAGGTTTTATTGCACATGAATGATTGAACCCCTCTCTGTGGACACACTGTTTTGGACGTCTTGAGTAGATAACAAGTACATTTAAGGGAAAATTGTGCTCCAGACATTCTATTCTTAATGCCTAATAACATCTCCAATTTTAAATATTTTTACTTTTAAACATAATAGCAGTTAATATTGGAAGACGGCCTTTTGTCCCACTTCTCAAGAATCACTGATACGTTTTACATAACGTACCAACTTTTTCGGAATTGTGGTGGTAAATCAAGCCATTCATCAAGCAACAGAGCTCCTAATGTAACAAAGCCAATAAGTCAAATATTTCCTTATCAAAAGGAAAATGTGGTTTCTTAGCCCCAAAATCCTGACATCGTCTCACCATCGAGCAATTCATCAGGCCTCCTGTAGCCAAAGAGCCTGAAGTCCTCCTCATACAGCTCGTACAGCTTCCTCCTGTCCTCTAGGGGCACTGTTCTGAACCAGTCCAATACAGAATCATGTGCAGTCATGTTTTCATAGGAAGGAGGGAACCTAATGTCGCCCTCCAGATTTAGGATCTTCAGTAGCTGCTCAGCGTCCTCCTGTAGAGTCTCCTGATGGCCAACATAGTCATACCTGAGAGTACAACAAGCAACATTAAACTATAGGTCAAAAAGCCTTTTTCTCTATTTACATTCCATTCATTTGTTATCGTCACATTTTAGCAATAAAAGGAAGAATTTTAACTTATTTCGATGCCATTTTTCAGAAGAGGAAAACAGTGGTTGCGTTCCGAATCGCATACTCTTACTTTTTTCTATTCTACATACTACATCCGACGATAAAAATAATCTAGTTAGGATGCAGTAGGCATACTATTGGGACATACTTTACTCTCTTATTTCATCATAACATTGCGCCTTGATCTTGCCTCTTGCTTTTATATCCGTCGCATCCCCGTTTGTTTTCATATGGAGGCTTCGTCGATGTTACGTCACTTCACGTGCGCATTGGATTGTGGGTCAGAATCGCCCAAATAGGATGCACTTTTCAACACTAACAATCTTGGCCGCATGAAGTAGGACATCCGGGTACTTCTAACCATCCTAAATCTGGCCATAAGAATCGGGACATCCTAAATCTTTTTTCTACATACTATATAGTAGAAAGTATGCGATTCGGAACGCAACCAGTGACTTGGAAAAATTATCCTACAATTTTTTTTATTTAAAATAAAAATCAACTGCCAAAACATTGTATGTGCATTCTGGAAGGACCCGCCCAGATGACCTGATATAGCTTCCAATGTAGTTAGAGATTGAAATAACTTTGATGATTATTAATACAAGACACCTAGCAACTGATATTTTAAAAATATTGAGGTCATAAAAAACATTTATAATTATTATTTATTTATTTAACGTTTTCCTCCCAGTGGTTATATTTTTTGGTGTATTGTTTCAAATCTTGTTCCACTTTGCCAGTACATGACCTCTATAGCTGCAGCACTTCCTACAAGAAATGGCCTTACTTTATGAGACAGGGATGGCACAGGCGATGCATCTGCATCCAGTGCTCGTCTAAGGGCTCTTCCCTCTCCGTCATTGGGTCCAGCAGGTACTGAATGAAGTTATAAAATGAGGGGCGTATGCCGGATGCATACGCCTCATCCACTGACTGAGGTGGAGTAGGCTGGTTGGCATATAGGCGCAGAATGTCCTGGGCATAGGTTTTGTAGAAATCCTTATTGTGCTTCTGGAACTTGTCTCGGTAGGCCGAGATGAGACGGACAAACGGGTCCCGGACAAACAGGAACTTGGTGTAATTCTTCATCTTTGCCTGTAATCAACAAATCAGTTTATCAACCCTCTGTCACACTAACACTCTTCTGCTTGATTCAAATGCTCATGGGACTAACTATCTCACATGCTTTATCGTTTAAACTTTAAGGAAACCTCTGAACATTTTGTGAACTGACCTTCATCTCTGGTATCGGGGAATCGATTAGGCGAGGGAACAATTTAGGGTTGTGGACCAACTCTCTAGGTATGGAGATTAGGTCGTCAGATGGTTTGCTCTGGTTCAGGACATACATAACCCTCTTCCAGTTGGTACACGCCACCTGTACATAAGAATAAGTCTTAGGGGTTGATCTAAGGTACAAAAAATAGCGTGCTAAATTACGTGAGCATTCTAAAAAAATTGCATGTTTGGTTTGTGTGGTTGTGCTTGTGATCAACTAGTAACAGCGCAAATGACAACAGGTTAGAGGTAGTAGATTTGAAGATGGTTTGCGTTTGTTACTGGTTTCCATGTTTGGACATAGAGCAGAGTGACAGCAAGAGCAAAAAAGAGAAATATAATGCTATAGAATTAGAAGAGTTATCGGAAAAGGCAAAGATATGCATTGTTGAGCAAAGAAAATGTATATTATTCCAAGAAACGCGATATGTGACAGTCTCTATGAGAAAGTAAATGCTGTGGAAACAGAACTGATGAAATGAAGAGAATAGGGCATGACATAAGGAAGAACAAAATAAAAAATAACTCATCATATCCTCTGTGAATAAAATAGGTCCAGGTGAGTACAGTCAATCACTAATGATTGACCAGACATTTCAGGGTCAGCTATTGGTGTTGGCGGGCTTGCATGATCCACATTGTGTCCTGTGTTTCCTGGCGGCTCTTCAGATGAAAATAAAGGTAGGGGGTGGGGCTCATGCGCAGTTACTAGATACCCTATGGTAAAACCAAAATTACTTAACTTGTGCTCTAAGGTTCCACCAAAGGGTTGCTCAAATGATAGGGCAAGTGGGGAAGCCCCATTAGCCAACAGTTTAAATACACTGGTTTGTACAAAGATTTAAAAAAAGGCCACTTAGGGGCACTTTACACTGTGAAAACGTGACAGTTTTCCAGTTTTTGGTTTAAAAAAAAAACCCCGTTCAGACACAATTTATCTGACATCTTCACCCGTACACAAGTTTTCAGAGGAAACGGGCCGAAATCGCTGTAGCAGCAGTGCCAAGCCAATAGTCAGCGGTGACACAGCCTAGTAGATAGCTCTTCCGCTACAATTCGATAAATAAAACCTTACTGTAACCGAAAATGAATGCCACTAACGTTCATAAAGCGGTTGGTGTAAGCTTGGGGTTACAAATATTGTAAAAGACAAGCTTTCTGTCCTCTTATTTCACCTCATTGAACTCGTAAAAACAGAAGACTTGCTGATAGTGAAGGGGCTTCGTGAGCGGATACTTTCCTGTTAGGCGTACTTCAAAATAAAAGTCAACTCACGTGTGTCCATTGAAATGCTATTAATGTTTAGCCAGTGAAATGCTTTTACTTTGAAGCCGTAGCCTTAATGCTCCTTTTGTTGAACAGTAGCCGCTAGCTTAACCGCTGCACGCTGATAGTGTTTTTAATGTAGAGAGAGCCATGTACCTGGCATATACAGGTCCTTCTCATATAATTAGCATATTGTGATAAAGTTCAATATTTTCTGTAATGTACTGATAAACATTAGACTTTCATATATTTTAGATTCATTACACACAACTGAAGTAGTTCAAGCCTTTTATTGTTTTAATATTGATGATTTTGGCAAAAAAGTAAAGAGAAACCCAAAATCCCGATCTCAAAAAATTAGCATATTTCACCTGACCAATAAAAGAAAAGTGTTTTTAATACAAAAAAGTCAACCTTCAAATAATTATGTTCAGTTATGCACTCAATACTTGGTCGGGAATCCTTTCGCAGAAATGACTGCTTCAATGCGGCGTGGCATGGAGGCAATCAGCCTGTGGCACTGCTGAGGTGTTATGGAGGCCCAGGATGCTTCGATAGCAGCCTTAAGCTCATCCACAGTGTTGGGTCTGGTGTCTCTCAACTTCCTCTTCACAATATCCCACAGATTCTCTATGGGGTTCAGGTCAGGAGAGTTGGTAGGCCAATTGAGCACAGTAATACCATGGTCAGTAAACCATTTACCAGTGGTTTTGGCACTGTGAGTAGGTGCCAGGTCTTGTTGAAAAATGAAATCTTCATCTCCATAAAGCTTTTCAGCAGATGGAAGCATGAAGTGCTCCAAAATCTCCTGATAGCTAGCTGCATTGACCCTGCCTTTGATAAAACACAGTGGACCAACACCAGCAGCTGACATGGCACCCCAGACCATCACTGACTGTGGGTACTTGACACTGGACTTCAGGCATTTTGGCATTTCCTTCTCCCCAGTCTTCCTCCAGACTCTGGCACCTTGATTTCCGAATGACATGCAAAATTTGCTTTCATCCGAAAAAAGTACTTTGAACCACTGAGCAACAGTCCAGTGCTGCTTCTCTGTAGCCCAGGTCAGGCGCTTCTGCCGCTGTTTCTGGTTCAAAAGTGGCTTGACCTGGGGAATGCGGCACCTGTAGCCCATTTCCTGCACACGCCTGTGCACGGTGGCTCTGGATGTTTCTACTCCAGACTCAGTCCACTGCTTCCGCAGGTCCCCCAAGGTCTGGAATCGGCCCTTCTCCACAATCCTCCTCAGGGTCCGGTCACCTCTTCTGGTTGTGCAGCGTTTTCTGCCACACTTTTTCCTTCCCACAGACTTCCCACTGAGGTGCCTTGATACAGCACTCTGGGAACAGCCTATTCGCTCAGAAATTTCTTTCTGTGTCTTACCCTCTTGCTTGAGGGTGTCAATGATGGCCTTCTGGACAGCAGTCAGGTCGGCAGTCTTACCCATGATTGCGGTTTTGAGTAATGAACCAGGCTGGGAGTTTTTAAAAGCCTCAGGAATCTTTTGCAGGTGTTTAGAGTTAATTAGTTGATTCAGATGATTAGGTTAAGAGCTCGTTTAGAGTACCTTTTCATGATATGCTAATTTTTTAGGATAGGAATTTGGGGTTTTCATGAGCTGTATGACAAAATCATCAGTATTAAAACACCAAAAGACCTGAAATATTTCAGTTGGTGTGCAATGAATCTAAAATATATGAAAGTTCAATTATTATCATTACATTATGGAACATAATCAACTTTATCACAATATGCTAATTATATGAGAAGGACCTGTAGAAGTGACACACGTTTATTTAGCTAGAAAAACAGGCAGAGCACAAATCTTTCCCCAGCCAAAGTGGCGGGTGGTCTCAATAACTTACTGCGGTAATCGCTTGGACTAAATTGGCGAGTGTTAGCCTATATTTTAGCGCTGCACGACACTCTCCGCTGATCACAGTCATGGTGCCGTGGAGACACCGTTCATGTTGTCTTCTAACTTTATAACTCGCTTGTGGGTATTTTGACAGCAAATGTTATAGACTACGCATGTGTGAGGGTGGAGCCGTGACGTCAGCGTTATCAGGGGAAATGGTTTCGGTGTTTACAGGAAACCAAAACCGTTAAGTTTTCCAAAAAATCCTCCCTGGGAGGTGATCTCAAAAACCTGCGGTTTCATGCCTGCGTTTGCTGTTTTCCTGTAAATGATATAGTGCAACTGCGGGAATTTTTCCGCGTTTGCACCGTTTCGTGTTGTCGTGTAAAGTGCCCCTTAATCACTCTGAACCCCCCTGTGCCCGCCTCCGCCTCTGTGTGTGCTATGTGTGTTTTTGTTTGTATCACCTTGGGAATATAACAGTAAATGATTCTGTGCTTGTCATTCACAATCAGATGGGACAGATCTTTGTTCTTCATGTCTTGTAAGATGCGCTTCCCCTGGGAAAATGACTCTCTGTCAGCATCACACATTTCTCTTAGCAGCTGCTTTCTGGCTTCCTGCCGCTGATGGATCATCTTTGCTGTGATAAGAAGAATAAGAATATTTCTTGTTTGCTGTATTGATTCTGATTATTGTGTGGTTGTGAAATGATTCATGGTAAAATAATAGAACTTCATGGTGTTTTTGTTCTTGAGGAGATGACGTACAGGTGTGAAAGTCAGAGGCCTTGGCCCTTTTTTGAAAGCCCCACTTAGTGAAATAAATGCACTGTCACATGTAATCCAAAAGTAATCGGGGTGAGGTTGTAGATCTACTTTTTTGCTAATCCACTTATCAATTCTTAGTCCATTTCAAATGCAGTGAACACATTATACAAACAAAACATAGTTTTAACAAATCAGATCATTTTCTAACCAGGACCACAGCAGGAACAGTGAAAAATATACTGATATTTACACATACTGATATTGTACCTTTCTTTCCTTGCGAGGTGTTCCATTGGTCAAAAGATGATATAATAAGGGACAAGGATCCCATTAATCCAAAAACGAGCAGGATTTTTTTGTGTGATTTCATGGTAGCTGGTGTCATGAAACGAGTCAGAGTTTGTAAATAAACAAGAAACAATACAAGTACTAAATGTTCTTAACTATAAAGACTCTACATATGATAATTGCATAATTGTAACTTAGAGTTTTTCGTTATCAAATTCTGACCTTTAACACTAACCAATAACGCAAGTGTGAGGAAACAGTAGATTTCAGCCCTGTGAGTTCACGAAAGATGAATGGTGACTGATTTCCTAACTGCAATCAGGTGTGTGTGCACTGATTGGCTGATTGAACCCAGGTGTGAAGAGATTATATATGCCCTGTGTTACTAGAATTATTAAAACCCCAAGTGTTTGTAATAAAGAGAACTGAGTCAGGCTTCTTCAAAAGCAGGTGAAGTTTACTTGCAAACAGCATACAAGGGAATCAACAATGTATCTGGGTTGGTACATGGTTGAATACAAAGAAATGAACAGTGTACATGGGATTATATGCAAGAGAAGGTGGTGTGTGCGCAAACACACACTAGGTTTGGTGTGTCCAGCCCTTGTTTTGCTAGCGAAAGCAGAAATGTTTTTAATTAGGTAGATATTCCCAGAAATTCATCTCAGCTGGTGTTATCCTTCATACAATGTCTTATAACAGAATATGGGAGTCATTTTCCCCAACCACTGTGCACATGAATGCGTCATACCTCTGTATGTGCCAAAATCTTATTAGGCAGTTTTCTTCTTCAAGGCTAAACAACAGTTGTAGCAAAAACACTTTGGAGTTCTTTAAGTTTACTGGGACAAAGTTCAACAGGCAGAAAGCATGTATTGTGCATTAAAATATTATACAATCATAAGGCAAATTAAATTCTGTTAACACCCTGAGACCCCAGTGCTCTGTGCTGCTCATTGTCTCACCTTAAGAGGTAGTGAGAGGTTGTATCCTAGTGCCCTCTGAGTTTAAGAGAAAATAATTGTTGAAGTGTCTGTCTGTCCGTTTGAGTAGAGTCCAGCTGCAGCCCCGGAGACAAACACCCTGGCGTGACAACAACACCCAGGCGTGACAGAAGCAACTGTGGTGTGTCGGACGTGATTTTTGACTATTTAGCTTCCATGAAATGTCTGCTACGTCACTCATTTGCCCTAACCCTAACCACCCAGCTGTGATGCCTGAACCTAATCCTCAAAACAATATAAATAACACAAACTTAGTAGCCTATCGGTCTGCGGTCTTTTTTATTGTTCAACGTGACGTACTCAAGATGGCCGCCGCGGTGTTCTGTCAATGTTCTATATATTCTAACCTCTCCCTGTCCCTGTCCTCTTGCCCTAACCCTAACCACCCAGCTGTGATGCCTGAACCTAATCGCCAAAACAATATAAATAACACAAACTTAGTAGCCTATCGGTCTGCGGTCTTTTTTATTGTTCGACGTGATGTACTCAAGATGGCCGCCGCGGTGTTCTGTCAATGTTCTATATATTCTAACCTCTCCCTGTCCCTGTCCTCTTGCCCTAACCCTAACCACCCAGCTGTGATGCCTGAACCTAATCGCCAAAACAATATAAATAACACAAACTTAGTATCGGTCTGCGGTCTTGTTATTGTTTGACGTTGTTTACAACTTAGAAGTTTATGACGTTGCAAAAATAAAATCTACAGGTAACGTCCGTCACACCACAGTTACTTCCGTCACGCCTGGGTGTTGTTGTCACGCCAGGGTGTTTGTCTCCGGGGCTGCAGCTGGATACTATTGGTCCGTTCAGCTGCTTGGCAGTGATGGTTTTGTTCTCACTTTAGTTTGGTATTTTAAAGTAGCCTGTGTGGCTTTTTGCTTTCTCCCCCTCCCCTTCTTCGCTTTAGCGATTCAGTGGTTATCCCTCTGGGGATAACTTTTAGAAACCCCTTGGTCCGCACCTGTGTCCCCCCCCCCCCCAGTCCTCACAGCAAGGGCTCTGACAATAATGAAAGTTATTTTAATATTAAAACAATTCCTTCACACACATTGCCCAAAGTGTTCTTTTTCCTTTTTTTTGCATTACATGAAACAAACAAATGAAATATGATCTTACCTGTACAGAGCAGACCTACATAATTCATAATATATTGAGCATAGGAGCCAATATGATTAAATATCAACATTTAAATAAGTAGCCAGGGGCCAGGGTGGGCCGTGCCCACCCAATCAAAACAATTTTTTATCTTAATTTTTTTTAGGTGGAAGGCCAGACCCACTATCGCACGGACCTGTTCATTCGCTGTCCAAGAAAATTTCAAATAAAATTCAGACAATTAATTAATACTAAAGAATATACCATTACCATGCATTGCTTCTAATTGTATTATTGGGTGGGCAGGACAGCCTGCCTCCAAGTTACCCACCTGCTTATAGTGGTCACTGGTCAGCAGAGCCGGCCCGAGGCATAAGCAAAATGAGCGGTTGCTTAGGGTCCCGACTGCCAGGGGGCCCTCCCAATTTTTTATTTTTTTTTTATTTTTTTTAAGTTTGTGTGTTTGATATCAACATCATATTATGTAAATTATCATACAATAAAATGAATACAATGTTTTGGTAGATAGTTAATAGTTTAATAATTGAATCAGTTCATCTGGGAGGTAATCCGAGGTTAACTGATCACGTCATGTTCAAGTCCATGGCATGCACAGTGTGTATTGAGTTTATTTAAAAATATTTCAAAATGGGGCTGCCCTTTACGGAAAGCTTTTCTTCAAAGACCCAAACAAACAGGTGGAATGGCCCTCCCTAATTTCCAATACTATTACTGGGCTGCTAATATCCGTTCTTTAGTGTATTGGGTGCATTTTCACCTTGACGACTCAGCCCCAGTCTGGGTAACAATGGAGTCCAGCGCTATTAGCCCATTGTCTCTATCTGCCCTCTTATGCGCCGCACTTCCACTCTCTTCGGCTATTCCCAACAGTAGTCCCGTGATTAAGCACTCCCTTCGAATCTGGACCCAATTTAGGAAGAATTTTGGAATGCAGAATTTTTCACTTTTCAGCCCAATTGCAACTAATCATTTGTTTACTCCCTCGACGGTGGATGATGCATTCAAGATCTGGCATAAAAAAGGCTTAAAATGCATCGGTGATTTATTTATTAATGATCTATTTGCTAGTTTTTCTCAATTGACAAAACACTTCGGTATCGAAAAGACTAATTTTTTCCGATTTCTGCAAATCAGGCATTTTACGCAGAAGTTAATTCCCCAATTCCCTTATAAACCGCCAGCCAATCATGTCGATTTGTTTCTTTCTGTAAACCCCACATTAAAAGGCTCAATTTCTGTGTTTTTCAACCTTATTTCGAAGTTGCATAGCCCCTCATTAGCAGCTATAAGAACCCTGTGGGAGCAGGACCTAGGTTCTGCCTTCACAGATCACATGTGGGATTCAGTCCTGGATCGGATACACTCTACCTCCATGTGCGCCCGACATGCTCTTGTGCAATTTAAAGTAGTACATCGTATCCACATATCTAAAACTAAATTAGCTCGTATGTTCCCCGATGTAGATCCGACCTGTGATAGTTGTAAGAGCGCACCGGCATCACTCTTTCACATGTACTGGTTGTGTCCCACCTTGACTGAGTTCTGGACATCAGTTTTTCAAACAATTTCTGAAGTACTTCAGCATCAAATTAAGCCGAACCCTTTCACTGCAATTTTTGGCATTGCTCCAAATTCGGGCTTACCTAAAGTGAAGCTGAGGGTACTAGCCTTCACCTCATTACTTGCTCGTAGGGCTATCCTACTCAAGTGGAAAGATCCTGCTCCTCCTTCCCACTCACATTGGATTCGAGACATTATGGCATGTATGAATTTAGAGAAAATACGTTATACTACCCAGGGATCCGAGAATAAATTTGACAGAATTTGGCGCCCCTTCCTAAATTATTTTAAAAAACCAACAACAACTATAGAAGAGTAGCTACCTCCCCCCTCTTTTATTTGATTTAATTTTATTTCTTTATGTGTTTTTTTTTTTGTTTTTTTTTTATATTGACTGTTTATTTCTGTTTCCTGTAGTGTATATTTCGTGTTGTTGGGTGTGAGGGTGGGATGTGGGTGGGGTATGTTTGGGAAAAAAAGGGGAAAAAATTTGTATTCATTGTGCTACAATTTTGTTACTAACGTTTAATAAAAAAACCTTTGAAAGAAAATGGGGCTGCCCTCAGTTGCCCATGCACTGTGTATAGTCTATAGCCTATTTCAGCCTCGTCTGTGGAAAAAAAGATAACTGGACAACAGAGTTCTTCTGCTTCGTTCCTCGCACTGCATTTAATTGAATTCATTATAAAAAAGAAAAAGAGCACCAAGCCCATCCCAGAGGACCCTGCATAATATTTTATTTCAAATTTATATTTCTATGGAAAATCCATGTGTCTTTCTTTAATAGCTTCTAATTCATCCGACCCAGTGTCTCCAAATTATTTGTTCACACAAAATTCCTCAGATTTAGCCTCTTAATTTTCCTCTCAAAGTGCACAAGATTCATAGCCTGGCATTCCCAGACCTGCCACTAGGCGCTGGCAAATTAAATTTGCTGCGCGTGTTGGTCTGGAGACGCTCCGTTGAAGCTTATCAAGACTACCAGAAATCTGGTATAACGTTTCAATTGGTTCTATCTAATATGGGCGCGCCAGAGCCCTTTATATGGTGCTCTGGGGAGGACCTAACCGGATGACGACAGTGACGTGCATGCGACGTCGAAGCTGTGATAGTAAACATCAAAGATGGCTGCGGATATGTTGTGTGAGTTTGAGACTGCTTTGGCCTCGACCCTTAACGAATTGGAAGACGGGACTCATAGCTTTCACTAGCAAGTAAGTGGAATGTTCTGTTTTGCCGACCGACAACGGCAAACGTTTAATTGAACAGTTTAACAGCTGTTTGCTAAACGAACGGGGCTTACGTCACTTGTGCATCGCTCTGATTGGTTGTAGTGCTATCCAACTGCGTGCAGTGGCATTTGAAATGCACGAGTAGGAGCCGCCCCTACAGTTGGAAATTACTATCGATCGTCGCCAGACCCTCTATCGTTCAAGATATCAGGGTCAGGATTTCCAGGCTACAAGATTCATGCATTTCACTTTAAAAAGGTAAAAAAATACTCCCAGGGGGGGCATACCCCGGGACCCCTCTAGCAGGTTCGTGAACTCAGCCGGCTACTATTTTCACCCAGCTGGACATCGGAGCCAATAGTGGAAATACTATATATCTATATAGTGTGTATAGTACATACAGTAGCTCTGGACTACCACCATCCAGGTTGCCCAGTCCCAAAGCTTTCTCTTCAATCAGCTCAGGCTGCCTACAGTTAATACTGCGATAAAAAAAAATATATACATTATGTTGTATATAATGTACATTATATGTTATTCATAAACATTTTGGAAAAAAAACATGCAAGAATCAAATCTCCCACTCAGCAACACTCAAAGTTTATTTGCATATTGTGTTCTACACAATTCACAGTAAATGTGCCAAAAAGCAGACGCAGAGATCTTACAAGGGCAAAAAAAGTTCTGCTTGCGCGCACAGCGCGCGCTCGCATCTTCGGTCTCTCTGCCGAGTGTGCCCACCTAAAATTTCTACAGGCCCACCCTAATCTAACTGTCTAGAACCGGGCCTGCCTACGAATGAAAATACAGAAAGCTCTGATGATGTAGTTTTATGTTACAGGTCATTCTTTACCTTTCCATCCGACAAACCATCATCGTCAGTATTTGGCTTTCACAAACACCCCACCATTGATCCTAATCAGAAGAGCTGCCCCTGTAAATCTCATATTATTCAGAGAAATTCACCATCATGATATCGTCTGTAAACATGTGTAACATTTGTATTAGGACTCTCGACTTTCTTTTAGGATTGAAAAGAAAGAGGCCATCAGACAACATTAGTTCACTTGTATCACATTTATTTTAGGTTGCCCACGTATGTTGAATTTCATGTGCGATTATTTTATTCATCACAGCTCAATCAACATTTCCCAATGTTCCATAATATACTGTACAGTTCATGTTACTGCAAAAAACTGAAACATTTGGCAGATTTGTTAAATTTAGTGTGATGCACCTCAGATAATTTCATAGATTCCTTCCATTTTCCCAGCTTCTGTTCAACATCTTTTATTTCTTTATCTATCTCCTCAAACTTCTCATCAGTTTTCACTATGACGCGCTTGAGTTTCTCCTGAGGATCTGTCCTTTTTGCCTACGTAGGAAAAAATTAAATACTACATGACATTGCACCAACTCAACAAACTATGTTGTGTCATTATATTGTTAGCACTGCAATACATACAGTCTCTTCCAATTTAGGCAAGACAATACCGAGCCACATTCTGCACGTCTTAATACAGCTTAGCTTGCAGCCTGTCTGCAGTCCAGACCTGTCTCCAATTGAAAATATTTGGTGCATTATGAAGCACAAAACATCACAATGGAGACCTTGGAATGTTGAGCATATGAAGTTGTATTTCAAGCAAGAATGGGAAATAATTTTGATTTCGAAAACGCTTACTCAGTGTTGTTAAAAGAAAGGGTGATGTAACACAATGGTAAACATGCCACTGTCCCAACTTTTTTGGAACGTGTTGCAGGCACCAAATTTAAAATGTGTGTATATTTACAAAAAACAATAACGTTTATCAGTTAAATACATATGATGTGTTTGTATTGTTTTATATGGAATACATGGCGAAAAGGATTAGCAAATGATCACATTCTGTTCTGTTCACACTTAATATAACGTCTCAACTTTTTCGGAATTGGGGTTGGAAATCCATTTAAGAGGGAGGTTTGTAACATTGTAAACTAGTTTTAGAATTACATCAATATGAGTTCAGAGAAGAGACATCATTAAAACAATATTTGTCCTGGTTAAAAAAAGGTTAAAAATTGGTAAATGGACTGAATTTGTGTCAAGGAACAATATTAATAGTAGAGCCATATTAAGATAAGAGATAGGAACTTTTTAGCTGTATGAGAAAAGCATCCTCATCCATATGAAGGAACATATCTAACTCATCAGCCTCATCAGCTCTGACACCATTTCTACAAAAGTGTATTGAAGTCAGTAGCCTCACCAACATGTTTTGAAACAATTTGAAATTCCTAGTTAAACATGTGTCAGTCGAATAAACAAACGTATTGATGCTGACCTAATAGTCCTCTTATTAAATGAAATAAATGAATCTCTTGCCAGGACTGATGTTCTGGGGAAATTTGTCCAGGATAGTAAACGAAAAAATGACTATCCTGCACAAATTCCTTCTGAACTCCAGTAATGGCAAGAGATAAAGTAATTTTTCAAAATCTTCATTTGATATGGGGTTCAAATCTTGATTGGTTCCAATTCTTGGTGTCCAGGATATATCCTTTTTTAAGTGAACAGTAAGTACGTTTCCCCCCTTTGTTGCTTTCAGGGAAAATGCATTATTTACAATGAACACCAGGGGGGCAGCATTCAGTTATGCCAAATGTGGAATCTGGTGCCAATGGAACAGGTTAGACTTACAGT
The DNA here is from genome assembly GCF_949987685.1 of Ammodytes marinus. Classification (NCBI taxonomy): domain Eukaryota; kingdom Metazoa; phylum Chordata; class Actinopteri; order Uranoscopiformes; family Ammodytidae; genus Ammodytes; species Ammodytes marinus. Next base: position 5,771,399 of record NC_137227.1, read on the forward strand.
ATGTACAGTATACTGTCTAAATGCAACTGACTGTGGCTGGAATGTTGCCTGCACAGATAAACAGTTCCACATATTGATAACATTCAGAATCAGACTCAATGCGTTTGTATGACATTACAAAGGTGGCACATCTGAACAATGTACTGCAGTACCCTGGAAGATAGCTATTTGTTTTACTTTAAGTTTCCTTTAGACAGTCCTCTTTGTGTGGGGAGATTGATATGAGAGATTTTTCAGTTTTGCTTCAGCTTTTGATGACAAAAGTATGGTATACATTCAGAAACAGTTACCGTTAGAGGCATTTTCAGTTTTTTCCAAATTATGATTTCTTAACCCCTCCAATACCCACCCCCTTTCCCAGCTTCCTCAGCATAACAAAAAAATAAAATAAAGACAGACAGACAAGAGCAAACAGACAAGGACAGGATAGAACAGACAAGATAATTAAGCAAGTAAATTAATATGATATAAAACAAAACCTTAAACAAAAAAGATACAAAGATTAAGTATAGTATCAAAGTATCTCAATATTGCGTTATGCAAATGATAGAATTGTTGCAGTACTTCACAGCTGTTTTTTTAAACATGTTTTACTTCACAGTGTTCAAAATGTCACTCCTACAGGAGAGGGCAGGGTGGTGGACAGGCAGCAGCGCACAGATAATAATTTAATGCAAAGTAGTGTAAGGTAATGTAAAGTATGTTTTGGGTTCTACTGTGTAATTTCACTCGCAGGCAGACGGTCAAAATAGCTAATCAACGGTTGCCAGTGACGATGGAATTTATCCGAGCAGCCTCTCAAAGCAAATTAAATTTTTTCCAATTTTAAAAAGGACATGATGTCACGAAGCCAATATTTAAATGATGGGGGGAGGCGGGATTTCCATAAGAGCAAAATGCTCCTTCGAGCGATCAGAGAGGAGAAAGCAATTACATTGGATTGAGTATTTGTTGCAACATTTCCATCCGGAAGTCTTCCAAAAATAGCTACATGAGGAGATGGTTGGATATGGATCTGCGCTATTTCAGAAATAACCTTAAAGAATGAATCCCAGAAAGTAAATAACTTAGGGCATGTCCAAAACATATGTGTAAGGTCACACGGTGAGAGCGAGCATCTATTACATTTGTCTTCAACCGTATCTGGGTAGATTTTAGAGAGCTTGGACTTGCTATAATGAATCCTGTGGAGCACTTTAAATTGAATGAGGCTAAGCCGCATACATGAAGAGGAAAGTTTGATATTTGTAAGGGCTTTACTCCAAAACTGATCAGAAAGGGTCACTTGTAGTTCGTCTTCCCAGTTCGATTTGATTTTTTCAATTGTTAATTCATTGGCTGGCAACAGTAGGTCATATAGATAGGAGACATGACCTTTAGGGGTGGCGTTAGCTAAGAGAACGTGGTCCATACCAGTTACGGTTGGGATAAGTGGGAATGCAGGCGAGTGAGTTCTTGCAAAATCCCGTAGTTGGAAATATCTAAAGAAATCCGAACTGGTTAATCCAAACATGGCTCGTAGCTGGTTGAAACTTGCAAATGACCCTCCCACATACAAATCTTTTAATGAACGCAGACCCCCTCTGCCCAGGAACGTAAAGCGCGGATCAATTCTGGCTGGTGCAAAGAGATGGTTTTTGCAGATGGGTGTTGATTGAGGAAGGGAAGACCACTTAAAATGTCCCCTTATTTGAGCCCAGATTTTCAGTGAGGCAACGACAAGGGGGTTAGACGTGTACTGTGAGTAAGGTAAGGGCAGGGTGCCGCATGCCAGAGCCTGCCGTGATGAAGATATACATGAATCAGATTCCAATTGGCACCAGCTGCTCTGTGGGGATGTAAACCAGAGTAAGAGTTTGTGCGCGTTTGACGCCTAGTAATAAGATTGGAAGTTTGGTAAGCCAAGTCCACCTGAAGGTCTACTCCGCTGCATGGCAGCTTTGCAGATTCTAGGATGTTTACCCGCCCATATGAATTGAGAGACAACAGAGTCAATAGATTTGAAAAATTATCTAGGTAAAAAGATGGGAAGGCATTGGAAGAGGTATAGATAGCGAGGTAAAACGTTCATCTTAACCATTTGTACTCTCCCTGCTAGTGAAAGGGGTAAGTGGCTCCACCTTTGGAGGTCCTATGAGAGATTATTTAGAGTTGCTTTTGATGACAAAAGCTCTTTTTAATCATTGAAGTACATTTTTAATAGGTTTTATTGCATATGAATGATTAAACCCCTCTCTGTGGACACACTGTTTTGGACGTCTTGAGTAGATAACAAGTACATTTAAGGGGAAAATTGTGCTCCAGACATTCTATTCTTAATCCCTAATAACATCTCCAAGTTTTAATATTTTTACTTTTAAACATAATAGCAGATAATATTGGAAGACGGCCTTTTGTCCCACTTCTCAAGAATCACTGATACGTTTTACATAACGTACCAACTTTTTCGGAATTGTGGTGGTAAATCAAGCCATTCATCAAGCAACAGAGCTCCTAATGTAACAAAGCCATTAAGTCAAATATTTCCTTATCAAAAGGAAAATGTGGTTTCTTATCCCCAAAATCCTGACATCATCTCACCATCGAGCAATTCATCAGGCCTCCTGTAGCCAAAGAGCCTGAAGTCCTCCTCATACAGCTCGTACAGCTTCCTCCTGTCCTCTAGGGGCACTGTTCTGAACCAGTCCAATGCAGAATCATGTGCAGTCATGTTTTCATAGGAAGGAGGGAACCTAATGTCGCCCTCCAGATTTAGGATCTTCAGTAGCTGCTCAGCGTCCTCCTGTAGAGTCTCCTGATGGCCAACATAGTCATACCTGAGAGAGGTACAAGAAGCCAACATTAAACTATAGGTCAAAAAGACTGGTTCTCTATTTACATTCCATTCATTTGTTATTGTCACATTTTAGCAATAAAAGGAAGAATTTCAACTTCTTTTGATGCCTTTTTACAGAAGAAAAAAATAGTGGCTTGGAAAAATTATCCTACTAAAAATTTTATTTAATATAATAATTAACTGCCAAAACATTTTATGTGCATTCTGGAAGGACCCACCCATATGACCTGATATAGCTTTCAATGTAGTTAGAGTTTGAAATAACTTTGATGATTATTGATACAAGAACTGTTGTTTTAAAAATACTGAGGTCATAAAAAACATTTATGATGATTATTTATTTATTTAACGTTTTCCTCCCAGTGGTTATATTTTTTGATGTATTAAAACTGTTTCAAATCTTGTTCCACTTTGCCAGTAAAGTTTTATAGAAACTTTTTATAACAAATCCTTTTTTATAGTTAAAAGATATGGAGCGTGGAAGAAATATTAAAATCACACTCTTACACCAATATTATTTGTGTATATTTTTAAAATGTAATAAATGTTTTCAAATGTTCCCAACAACAGCAGGACATGACCTGTAGCTCCAGCACTGCCTAGAATTGTCAGTAAAGCTTTACAATAAGGTACACAACATTTTAGTACCTACTATATTGATATGTACGGTGGCGCTGAGCATTCACCAAATAAAAAAAAGTTCCACACCTTATCTAGCCTTATTAGCACACCAGGATCTCGTAATTATGAGAAAAGATCTCATAATTACGACATCAGGATCGCCCTCTCATTCATCAATAACATGCCACTATTCAACGTTATCGTATTTTATTCCTGTTCTAAAAACACACTTTTCTCTATTTTGGCCTAAATGTTGATTTAGCAATTTAGTTGTCGGGGTTCCGGTGCCGTGCCAAACTTAACTTAAGCTACTGATGGGAAATATAGGCTAAGCCCTCAGAGCCGACCAGAACTGCCCTCCTCAGATGGGGGGCAAACTGTCAACTGGATGGGCTGGTCAAAGTGGTTGGCAGGAACGTAACATTCAGCCACAGGGTGATACATGAACAATCAAAAAAACATATGTAGTGGGTAACACAAAAAAATAAAATGTATTAGGTAGCACAAAAAGAAAGAAACGTATGTGTTAGGTAGCACAAAAAAAAATTATGTAGTGGTAGCACAAAAAAAAACATAAGTAGTAGGTAGCACAAAAAAAAGTATGTGTTTGGTGGCACAAAAAAACTTGTGTAGTAGGTAGAACAAAAAATAAATTAAGTAGTAGGTAGCACAAAACAAAAACGTTTGTGTTTGGTAGGACAAAAAAAACTCATGTAGTAGGTAGCACAAAAAAATGTATGTAGTATGTAGCACAAAAAAAAACTCATGTAGTAGGTAGCACAAAAAAATGTATGTGGTATGTAGCACAAAAAATACTTGTGTAGTAGGTAGCACAAAAAAAAACATGTGGTAGGTACCACAAAAATAAACTTTAGTAGGTAGCACAAAAAAAAACATGTGGTAGGTACCACAAAAATAAACTTTAGTAGGTAGCACAAAAAAACGTATGTGTTAGGTAGCATAAAACAAAAACTTAAGTTGGTAACATATAAAAAAATAAACTTGTGTAGTAGGTTGCAAAACATTTAAATAAACGTATGTAGTAGGTAGCAAAACATTTAAATACACGTATGTGGTAGGTACCACAAAAAAAACCTATGTAGTAGGTAACACAAAAGAAAACCTATGTAGTAGGTAACACAAAAGAAAACCTATGTAGTAGGTAACACAAAAGAAAACCTATGTAGTAGGTAACACATTTCTATGTAGTAGGTAGTACAATTGTGTGTACCTTATTGTAAAGTGTTACCGAAATGGCCTTACTCTATGAGACAGGGATGGCACAGGCGATGCATCTGCCTCCAGTGGGGTTCAAAAGGCTCTTCCCTCTCCGTCATTGGGTCCAGCAGGTACTGAATTAAGTTATAAAATGAGGGGCGCATGCCGGATGCATACGCCTCATCCACTGACTGAGGTGGAGTAGGCTGGTTGGCATATAGGCGCAGAATGTACTGGCCAAAGTTTTCATAGAAGTACTGATTGTGCTTCTGGAACTTGTCTCGGTAGGCTGAGATGAGACGGACAAACGGGTCCCGGACAAACAGGAACTTGGTGTAATGCTTCAGCTTTGCCTGTAATCAACAAATCAGTTTACATCAACCCTCTGTCACACTAACACTCTTCTGCTTGATTCAAATGCTCATGGGACTAACTATCTCACATGCTTCCTGTTTGAAACTTAAAGGAAACTTCTGAACATTTTGTGAACTGACCTTCATCTCTGGTATCGGGGATTTGATTAGGAGTTTGAACGTGTTAGGGATTTGAACCAAATCACCAGATATGGACATGGGGTCATCATATGGCTCGCTCTGGTTCAGGACGTACATAACCCTCTTCCAGTTGGTACACGCCACCTGTAGATAAGAACAGTACTAAGTATGTACAGTCATGGTAGGGAATCTGTGATGCTCTATGCTCTGGTATCGGGGAGTTGATTTTGAGAGGGTACAAGTTAGGATGGTGGACCAACTCTCTAGGTATGGAGATTAGGTCGTCATATGGTTTGAACTGGTTCAGGACATACATAACCCTCTTCCAGTTGGTACACGCCACCTGTACATAAGAGCAAGTCTTAGGGGTTGATCCAATAAAAAACAAAGAATAGCGTGAGCCTTCTAAAAAATTGCATGTTTGGTTTTGGTTTGTGTGTGTTGTGCTTGTGATCAACTAGTAACAGCGCAAATGACAACAGGTTAGAGGTAGTAGATTTGAAGATGGTTTGCGTTTGTTACTGGTTTCCATGTTTGGACGTAGAGCAGAGTGACAGCAAGAGCAAAAAAGAGAAATATAATGCTATAGAATTAGAGGTGTTATCAGAAAAGGCAAAGATATGCATTGTTGAGCTACAGCAAAGATAATTTATATTATTCAAAGAAACGCGATATGTGACAGTCTCTATGACAAAGTAAATTGTGTTGAAACAAGAACTGATGAAATTAAGAGAATAGGGCATGACATAAGGAAGAACAAAATAAAAAATAACTCATCATAAATCCTCTGTGAATAAAATAGGTCCAGGTGAGTACAGTCAATCACTAAAGCATGAGAAGTTGACCAGGCATTTCAGGGTCAGCTATTGGTGTTGGCGGGCTTGCATGATCCACATTGTGTCCTGTGTTTGCTGTATGTGTTTTTGTTTGTATCACCTTGGGAATATAACAGTAAATGATTCTGTGCTTGTCATTCACAATCAGATGGGACAGATCTTTGTTCTTCATGTCTTGTAAGATGCGCTTCCCCTGGGAAAATGACTCTCTGTCAGCATCACACATTTCTCTTAGCAGTTGCTTTCTGGCTTCCTGCCGCTGATGGATCCTCTTTGCTGTGATAAGAAGAATAAGAATATTTCTTGTTTGCTGTATTGATTCTGATTATTGTGTGGTTGTGAAATGGTTCATGGTAAAATAATAGAACTTCATGGTGTTTTTGTTCTTGAGGAAATGACGTACAGGTGTGAAAGTCAGAGGCCATGGGCCTTTATTGAAAGCCCCACTTAGGTAAATAAATGCACTGTGTCACACATGTAATCCAAAAGTAATCGGGGTGAGGTTGTAGATCTACTTTTTTGCTAATCCATTTATCAATTCTTAGTCCATTTCAAATGCAGTGAACACATTATACAAACAAAACATAGTTTTAACAAATCAGATCATTTTCTAACCAGGACCACAGCAGGAACAGTGAAAAATATACTGATATTTACACATACTGATATTGTACCTTTCTTTCCTTGCGAGGTGTTCCATTGGTCAAAGGATGATATAATAAGGGACAGGGATCCCATAAATCCGAGGAGGAGCAGGATTTTTTTGTGTGATTTCATGGTAACTGGTGTCATGAAACGAGTCAGAGTTTGTCAATCAACAAGAAACAATAAAAGTACTAAATGTTCTTAACTATAAAGACTCTACATATGATAATTGCATAATTGTTACTTCAAGTTTTTCGTTATCAAATTCTGACCTTTAACACTAACCAATAACACAAGGGCTGCCTGTGACAATAATGCAAGTTAAGTTTAGTGGTGTATTGTCATACAGATTACTGTTATAAGGGCGTATTCACACATGCCGTGTTTAGTTCGGTTGAAACAAACTCAGGTGCACTTCCGCCTTCGGTGCGCATCTTTCAGGCAGGTGTGAATACAGCAATCGCACTCGGGGGCGGACCAAACAAGCGTTCCGAGACTCAGCTGAAGAGGTAGTCTCTGCTGCACTTCGTTTGTGGTGTGAATTTGTCCGGACTCGATCCGACCCAAATGCAGGAAGCACTGTGTTTTAATAAATTGCTGTCAGCTTCACATTATGGGAAAGTGTTGTTGTCGCCATTATTATGAAGATAAGTTGTGGTTTGACCGGGAGCCCAGAACAGTATATTACATTATATTATATTGTATATATTATATTACATTACAGACCGGGTATGAAAGTAACACTTTTTTCCAGAGCACTTAAACTACCATTTCTTTTAAAGCTACAGTTCTGGATCTTAGGCAAAGTAACCATATTTGTCTACTACAAGTGGCAACCATTTAAATTTCCTCAACTATATCACGGAATTTGTGAGATTATGACAAATAAAATGTTACCATTGTTACAACCTACCCCACTACCGGGGTAGATTGCAACACGTACTGGGGTAGGATGTAACAAGTATGCAAAATGCAAAAAAACAATGGGACTTAATTTGATAGGCCCATTTATTGATAAGCATAAACAACAGGGTAGGTTTGAAAATAGATTCACCAAAAATATTCTTAAATTATTATTAATATTAGAGAATTAGATATTAATGAAGATAGTTACATGCATCGTGTGTGTGTGGTTGTGTGTGTGTGTGTGTGTGTGTGTGAGTGGGTGAGTGAGTGTGTGAGTGAGTGAGTATATGTGTGTGTAAGTGAGTGTGTGTTTCTCATCACGCTAGTAAATTAATTGTCTCTATGTGCATTGATTCCAATGGATAACAGTGCCGGGGTAAGTTGTAACATGTGTTGGCATGAGCCTATTCTTCTCGCGAGCCGCACGTCCAGCAGCAAAAATACAGTAAAAATTATGTTTCACATCGTAGACTACAAGCCACATAACGTGGCATTCTCATAGGGCTTCATATTATAACCATATGAAACAACAATAATTAGATTTTTTGATGTAGACCTTTTTATTATTTTTAACCCCATATTTTATCAATTATATATTTCGCAGTTTTTACTTCATTCTTCCTGCTTCTCTCCACCCCAGAATGTCTGTCCAATGAATGAATGACCTCAGATCACGTGTGGTTTTGCTTCGTAATGCTGGTTCACTTACAAAAGGGGCAATATGAAAGTGGACCACACCAAACAAAAAAAATCTAAACTCTATTTGGTCTAGACCAGTGTTTTTCAAACTGTGGGGCGTTATGAGTTATGGCAGGGGGGGCGCGGATGAATATGTGAAAAAAAAGAAAACTAAAAAAAAAAAAAAATCTTTTTGAGTTTGTGTTTTTGATATTAACACCATATTAAGCAAATGTAAGTTATCATACAAAAAAAGGAATACAATGTTTTGGTCTAGATCAGGGGTTTTCAAAGTGTGAGAGAGTGAGCCCCCCCTCAGAGAACAAATTTCAGCGGAGCCCCTCCCCCCCCAAAAAAAAAATCTAAATCCCTGTGTGTTTTGAAAGATCTTTTAATTATTTTAAAAATTTAAACATATTTTTGAAACATTCTAAAAAAAATTGTGCGTTTTTAAACACATTTTTTAATAAATTTTAACATCTTAATCCAGTATTTTAATCCTGCTTCCTTTAAGCATGGATAGTAGTGACTGAGTGTGCAGCGGAGTGAGAAAGATAGGCAGACAGACTTGCCCAAATTATGAGAGGCACCTATTTGCAGACCCATGGGGAAAGTGGAGCTCCACCGGAAGCCACGCCCCGAACTCATTTCATTGGTCAGAATTGTAACCTACTCTGAATTTGTTTTCTTCTTTTTGTTTTACTGCCGGAGTTCACCTAGCGGTGAATAATAATACACAGTTTCCACCGGTTATGGTGGTAGTAGACAGTAAAATAAGTCAGTGGTAAATGGCCAGGACGTTGGTAAAAAGTAGATGTTGAGGTAGAAGATGAATGAAGCAACGAAGCTTTGTGTAGCCTACATCTTCCGAAATCCGTCTGTTTAACTCACAATTGTCACGAGTAGGTCAATCACATACAAATATAAACTCTTATAAATGAAACACAAAAAGTGCCACCACATTAAAATAAATAACTAATTTTAAAAAGTGCAAACACATTAAAATACACAACTAATTTAAAAAAGTGCAAACACATGAACTTTTTTTGTTTTATTTATAAGAGTTTATATTTTTATGTGATTTGTGTCTTTCAGTGACCCCCACATTATTATTGTGTGTGTGTGTGTGTGTGTGTGTGTGTGTGTGTGTGTGTGTGTGTGTGTGTGTGTGTGTGTGTGTGTGTGTGTGTGTGTGTGTGACTTCCAAAAGCTGCTTGTCTGAGTCATGGTCTGAGTTTGTGTCTTTTCCTGGCTGAGGACAGAAAGCCATTCTGATACTTGTACTTTACAGTACAATCATTGAATGAAGCTGTCAAATGTACCGGCACTTATAGCTGTCAAATTTACAAATCGTCTTCTAAACCAATGAAATTGAGAGTTCATGGTTTTCCACCAATGAAATGACGTTCGGGGAGGGACAACGCTTTTGACCAATGAACGAATGAACTGAGTTTGGGGCGTACAATTCTGACCAATGAAATTAGTTTGGGGCGTGGCCCCATCCTATTTCCGGTGGAGCTCCGTTTTCAATGGTTTTCCCCATGGGTCTGCAAATAGGTACTCTTGCAAATTATTGACTAGTTAGACGTCATTCACACACATATTTTTTTGCTAGTGCCTCTGATGTCCTGATGGAGGAAAATAGTAGCCAGTGGAGAACCAGACCCTCCTAGGGTGGTCCGTGGGTATGCCCCCCCGGGAGATTTTTTTTTCACCTTTTTAAAGTGAAATGCATGAATCTGGTGCACATTGAGAGGAAAATTAAGAGGCTAAATATAAGGAATTTTGTGTGAACAAATAATTTGGAGACACTGGGTCTGATGAATTAGAAGCTATTGAAGAAAGACACATGGATTTTCCATAAATATATTAATTTAAAATAAAAAAAAATTATGCAGGGTCCTCTGGGTTGGGCTTAGCGCTCTTTTTAGACTTATTTCTCTGTAATATAATGAATGCATTTAAATGCAGTGAGAGGAACGAAGCAGAAGAACTCTTGTCCAGCTATACCGTGATCTTAATATAAAAAACACAAACTAAAAAAAAAAAAAAACATATTTTTATTTCACATATTCATCCACGCCCCCCCCAGCCATAACCCCGGGGGCGCGCCCCACAGTTTGAAAACCACTGGTCTAGATAGTTAATAGCCTAATAATTGATTTAAAAAATTTCCTCTCAAAGTGCACCAGATTCATGCATTTCACTTTAAAAAGGTAAAAAAAAATCTCCCAGGGGGGCATACCCCTGGACCCCCCTAGGAGGGTCGGGACCTTGGATGGCTACTATTTTTACCCAGCTGGACATTGGAGGCACTAGCGAAAAAACACTGGGTGTGTGAAGGACATTTAACAATAGTCAAATATTTGGCCAAGTCTATCTGCCTATCTTTCTCACTCCGCTGCACACTCAGTCACTACTATCCACGCTTAAAGGAAGCAGGATTAAACCACTGGATTAAGATGTTCAAATGTATTTTAAAAAAGCAAAACAAAAACATACTTAGATAAAGATGTTCAAATGTTTTGAAAAAATTGTTTAAAATGTGTAAAATCTAAAAAAAGATCTTTCAAAACACACAGGGATTAATACCTTTTTTTTGGGGGGGGGGGCTCAGCTGAAATTTGTACTCTGAGGGGGGGCTCACTCTCTCACACTTTGAAAACCCCTGGTCTAGACTCTCTAGACCAAAGCAAGTGAACTAGTGGACTTTCCCTGTGTGAATACACCCTTAGTGTCCTGAAATGACTTCCTGCTTAACACACAACTATACTCAAAAAAGAGTACTAAGCTTGTGAAATCATTAACAAGCACCAATGGTTATCCATTGGTGAATTATTGTCTGTGACAAAGACACACAGATGAAACTGAGAAAGGCCATGAATTAATAATATTAATATTAACTAATCCAAAGAAAAAAAAATCCTTCACACGCATTGCCCAATAGTGTCCTGAAGTGTTTTTCTTCCTTTTTTTTTGCATTACATGAAACAAACATACGAAATATGATCTTACCTGTACAGAGCAGACCTACATAATTCATAATATACTGAGCATAGGAGCCAATATGATTAAATATCAACATTTAAATAATAATACGTTATATTTTACAGGAAATGTCCCTCTAATATGAAATCTAACAATTTGGGAAAATGATCAGCTCAAATGATCAGGCAATCGTGTAATAACTGCAACAGACCTAGTGATGATGACTGAATAAATAAATAAAAATGAATTCAACAAGCACTATTGGATGCTTTAATATTCAAAATTATAATAAGTTATAACATCACTCACCTTTCTGCATACTTCTCTGATAGATGATTTGATACTGAGAGAAAACCACTGGTCAGTACCTCTGACTTCAGAAACATGCGTATACTGTTTCTACCGTACCGAGATCTTATCTTAACAAGTGTTTTGAGAGGACATATAAAACCATATGTTGCAGCTATCAACATCCTCCTCCAGGCTGTGGCCTAAAAAACAGCCACGCCTCCTGGCCTATCAACTGACAGGTGCTCAGAGAGGTAGCTAGTTGTTCAACCTTTAGTTTTCTTTCAGACAGTTTTTCTTTTCTTTTTCTTTTTTTTTAAACATAAAGTCGAGACTTTATAAATTCTCCATCATTATATTGTCTGTACACATGTGTGACATTTGTATTAGAACTCTCAGCTTCATATTTTAGGATTGAAAAGAAAGAGGCCATCAGACAACAACAGTTCCCATGTATTGAATTTATTCTATGTTGCCCACATTATGTTGAATTTCATGTGCAATAGTTTTCATCATTCATTAAGAGCTCGATCAATGTTTCCCAATAATCTATAGTATATGTTAACGACAACCAAATAACATTTAGAAATGTAAACTCAACATTATATATTTTAACAGTTGGTGTCAAAGCCATTTCAAAGAAACATTGCAATAAAGTTGCACAATAAAGAGAAACTAAACACATACAAGAGATACACATACACATACACACACACATACACGTACAAACAAACACACAAATACTTATCTTTCTCATAAGTTATACCATATTCAACTTCTGTTCCTCTTTATTACATCTTCATAATTGCTCTACTGTTTTTGTTGTTTCACTCTCTCACTGCTGCTGTCATTTCTTATTGTGTCACCAAAGTATTGTCCTTTGGCTTGTGTGTTGTCTTGTTTACACTGTTTCCTCTCTTCTCACCATAAAAAAGTGAAATAAAAAGAAATGAACTTGATACTTTGCTTTTAAGTGTCTCAGGTTCAAGGCTAGTGGAGATCAAGCCTTTGCGGTTGCAGCTCCAAAACGATGAAATAGCCTTTTAAGTTTTCAATACAATGTCCAATGACACTTTTAAGAGAAAACTCAAGGCGCATGTGTTTTCAATTGCCTTTGGATGTTCTTGGTGGTTTTAGTTTTTGTAGCCTCATTTTAGCCCAGTAAATATCTAATTGACTTTGAAAGAGAGTTCATTGCTTGGGGCACAGAGGGCAGGAGCTGCTGTGCTCATCTGACACCTTTCAATAGGAACAGTAACTAAAGTGACAAGTTCCTCACGTGACTGAGAATGACCAGACTGATTCACCGACACTAGTCTATTGGAGAGAGATGTTATAGTGAGGATGCAGGGCATGTGTGTGCATGTCGAATGGATTTCACAATGCTTAGTAGTGGTATCACTACTATTTCAGGCATATAACATGTCAGGCATTATATGACCTGACCTTAAAAAGATTGCAACAGAAACCATTCCAACTGTTTTTGATTCATGAATATGTAATAAATAACATACTAAAAGTCTTAAGGAATCCATGTGGTGGAAAGTTATTTTCTAAGGGTTTTCTTAACCATACTTTTATGCCAATTTTCGGCATCCTAAAGTACTGTTTTATTGTGCCAAATTGTTAACCTTTTCAGAAAAGCATGAAACTTGGTACACTTAAACAGTTTGGGGCCCTGAACATTTTCAGATATTTAGCCATTGCAAAATGTAATCATGGTTGCCGTGGCGACCATTTTACTTTCCACCATAGCCACATTATTCATTTTTCATCATAACTCCTGAACCAAACATAATACCACATAACTAGTGATGTCTACCCCTATGTTTTCATCGTCAGGGATTGCAATTATACCACATACAACATCAGAAACAGTTAAGGTCAATAGTTAAGGGTGAATCTAATGTGTTTACGAAAATGAAAGCCCATATCCGAAAACATCGCTGTGAATTTATAATGTGGGCCTATGTTGCATAAACATTGTGTAGTTTTAATTTTGTTTTCTAACAAAGACATATGCTTAAATGTTTGTAAAATACTATAACAATATAAAAAAAACACAAATATTTGTGAATGCTAAACTGGCACAAATTGATACATTTTTTAACTGATGAACATATGTTTTATTATGAAAATATTTTGGTGCACAATTCAAAGTGCAGCCAGAGCAGTACTAATGCAATGTGAAAGGGCTACATCAATGCATACCATGAGTATGCATTACCCTCTGACCCCCTCTGGGGTTTGGTAACTTGAGAGGGGAGATAAGAAAAGACAAATTTCAAAGTAGGCTTGTGTAATTGACTAATAAAAAAAAAAACTCAACTTAGTATTCAGATCGACTTTTACGAGTTCTCTTAAACATAGTGTGGTTTTCCTCATCGTCTTCCTCATCATCATCTCCAACCTGAGATGATTTTGCACCCCCAGATTATTTGTATGTACCACATGCAACAGAGCACTCAATGGCATGCTTCTTGCATGTGCACTTTCAGTTGTTACAGTCCGTCTTGCATGTGCATCAGAGACCCATAAGAGTATCTGTGGAGCTGTTGGTAAGGCAGTTTTGATATGGACAAGCACCCCATCATCACTCTTTCGATCCCCATTTGTGAGGCGGCATGGTACGTCTGACAGTTCCTTTTCTGTTGGTGACCACTGATTATGTTGATGAACTCTGCTTTATGTTGTTTGAATGGAACTTGTTTTTCTGCAAGGCAACCAGCATGTTCTCACCTATGACGGCGGCTGCTTTGGTCGTCCTCCCACCTGCTCACCTACATTGTGCCATGTCTTTGGTCGATCTGCCCTGTTGAACATGAAAACTTCCTAGCCATACTTCCTTTTGACATTTTCGCTGTACAGTTTACTAATGTCTTCGTATATATACGTGTCCGATCGATGCGCTGAACAAGTTCCACCATCCAGCACATATTAAATATGACCTGTCCCTTCCGGAAGGTCAGGTGTGTGGAGCGTCAAAATGGCATCTGTTAATACTGGCTTATGTGGCTGTCGAAGCAGCAAGAAGGTCTCAAACAGAGCTGGAGGCGGACTGCACAGTTCATACCTAACCTGGACCCCAGTTCGTGTGAACCTTTTGCAGCAATTATGTGTCACTTGAAAAGTAGGTGAGGATTCACCTGCACTGCTTCACAATCGATCTTCACTGAGGATCTTTGTACTGATGGTGATCACTCGATCCCTCTTCTTGAATGTGTTCTCAGCAGTAGTTTGTCCATCCATGCTAACCAAAATGGTGTTTCCGATGGCCTTTGATCTAGCAACATTTGAGGATAGGTGCGAGACACTGCACAAGCTTGGATCCAAGCAGTAATTGTGTCTAAGATTTTTTCCATTAGATTTGGAGAGACAGAGTAGAAATGGGGCAAAAAGGGGAAAGACATGCAGAGAACTGAACCAGGCCGTATTCTAACCTGGGTCCTCTGTGGGGCCTGCGCCTCTAGGGGGAAACTCTAACCACTGTGCCACGAGCGCTCCCTGTAATTGTGTCTTTCTTGGAGATTGTTCAGAACTGTGCACGTTGTTAACTTCAGCACAAGCTGACATGGAGTGAAGCCATGTCAGATGTTGCAGCTATGTCATCCCCTGCACTCTTGTGAGGCCACCAATGGTTTTCATACTGGCATTACATCTCTGCATCACAATACTTTGTATCTCCTTGCAGCTGAAGGGGAGTCGCAACAAGTGCATCACACAGAATCAGGCCATTGAGGACTCCATCAATGCTAGTCAATCTTGTCCTCTTCCCTGTCATAATGTGCACAACGACATTGGCTGCATAGAAAATCTCCATCACTTCCTCTTCCCAGCAATAACATGCCCAATGGACCCCTAAAAACTAACATCAGTGTGGAAGTCCCAAAGTCACTAACAACCTCTGGCTCAGCTTCTTTCATAAGAAAGGCCTTCTTTGGTGCCAAAGATGAACAATTAAAAGTCAGCGCACAGCTTACATCCGTTATGTTAGAAACCACACCCCAAGCCAGAAATCTTGGTGTTGTTGTAGACTCCGACTTGAATTTCAAGAAACACATAACATCAATTAATAAATCAGCCTACTACCACCTAAAAACATATCAAGAATTAAAGGGCTTATGTCTCAGCAAGATTTAGAAAAACTTGTCCATGCATTTATCTTTAGTAGACTTGACTACTGTAACAGTGTCCTTGCTGGCCTTCCAAAAAAATCTATCAGACAGATTCAGCTAATTCAGAACGCTGCTGCTCGAGTCCTCACTAGGACCAAAAAAGTAGATCACATTACCCCAGTTCTGAGGTATTTACACTGGCTTCCAGTCACTCAAAGAATTGATTTCAAAATACTGATGTTGGTTTATAAAGCACTAAATGGTTTAGGGCCAAAATACATTACTGATATGCTGATACGTTATGAACCGTCCAGAGCCCTTAGGTTGTCTGGGACAGGTCTACTTACAGTCCCTAGAGTTAGGTCTAAACAAGGAGAAGCAGCTTTTAGTTATTATGCACCAAAAATCTGGAACAAACTCCCAGAGAACTTGAGGTCTGCTGCAACTCTCAGTTCTTTTAAATCGAGTCTGAAGACTTTTTTGTTTCCATTTTAACCTGCAATTTTCTTTTTATTTGCTTCTTTTATTTGCTTTTAAATGTTTTTTTCATTTTATTTGCTTCTTTTATTTGCTTTTAAATGTTTTATAATGTGTTTTATGTATTCTAATCTTGCCCCTGTAAAGCACTTTGAGTGGCCTTGTGTCTGAATTGTGCTATATAAATAAACTTGCCTTGCCTTGCCTTGCCTTGCCTTGCCTTGCCTTGCCTTGCCTTGCCTTGCCTTGCCTTGCCTTGCCTTGCCTTGCCTTGCCTTGCCTTGCCTTGCCTTGCCTTGCCTTGCCTTGCCTTGCCTTGCCTTGCCTTGCCTTGCCTTGCCTTCCACCAGTGGTTGATTAAATGTGATGATTGGGGTGGAATTTTGGCAGTTTTTTGGCAGTTCACATAGGCACTTACATGTAGAGTAGATGCACTTGGTGTCACTATGTCTCATATCGACCAATGGGGTAAACACAAAGGTTGTTTTCCCCGAGTGATTGCCATGCTGTGCATCATACTAAACCATGCTGGCCTTTGTGAGACAAACAGGATGGCTGTTTTCCATATGAGTTCCAGGTCTGCTGTCGGGTCATGTGGTTCTGATATCTCTCTCTAACCAATAAAGGCAAAAATTACCAAAAAACAACTTGACATTGTTGTTTAGGAACTGGAA
The DNA here is from genome assembly GCF_949987685.1 of Ammodytes marinus. Classification (NCBI taxonomy): domain Eukaryota; kingdom Metazoa; phylum Chordata; class Actinopteri; order Uranoscopiformes; family Ammodytidae; genus Ammodytes; species Ammodytes marinus. The sequence goes on from NC_137227.1 coordinate 5,788,175, forward strand.
AACGTTTCATAAAGTGAAGGCCAGAAAATTAAATCAAATTAATATAATGACCTAATAGTTAATAATTTATTATATGCACTGCATCTAACACCATATATCTTGTTAAACAAAGTTGTCGGTTGATTTGGACAGTACTGAACTATTTGTGTGGACATCAGAAAGGAATGTACAGTGGCTTGAAAATAGAGCCAAATACAGGGCACACAACCTGTTAGAGTCTGCAACAGACTTGAGACCTGTGCGGAGTTTCACCTTCAAGGAGGACAACTACCCTAAACATACAGCCATATTTACAATGGAATGGTTTAGATCAAAGCATAGTCATGTGTTAGAATAGCCCAGTCAAAGTCCAGACCTAAACACAATTGAGAATATCTGGAAAGACTTGAAAATTGCTGTTCACAGACGCTTTCCATCCAATCTGACGCTGAATCTGAAGCTCAAGCTATTTTGCAAAGAGGAATGGGCAGAAATGTCAGTCTGTAGATGTACAAAGCTGGTAGAGACATACCCAAATAGCCGTGTTGGTCTATTACATGAAATCCCAATCAAATAAATGTACGTCTGTGGTTTTAACGTGACAAAATGTGGAAAAGTTCAAGGGGGCTGAATACTTTTTCAAGCCACTGTATATATAAATAAATTTTTTTAACACGGCCCCAATTGGAAATGTTATAGTTTTTTTACAAACATTTAAGCCTATGTCTTTGTTAGAAAACAAAATTGAAACTACACAATGTTTATGCAACATAGGCCCACATTATAAAGTCACAGCGATGTTTTCGGATATGGGCTTTCATTTTCGTAAACACATTAGATTCACCCTTAACTATTGACCTTAACTGTTTCTGATGTTGTATGTGATATAATTGCAATCCCTGACGATGAAAACATAGGGGTAGACATCACTAGTTATGTGGTATTATGTTTGGTTCAGGAGTTATGATGAAAAATGAATAATGTGGCTATGGTGGAAAGTAAAATGGTCGCCACGGCAACCATGATTACATTTTGCAATGGCTAAATATCTGAAAATGTTCAGGGCCCCAGACTGTTTAAGTGTACCAAGTTTCATGCTTTTCTGAAAAGGTTAAAAATTTGGCACAATAAAACAGTACTTTAGGATGCCGAAAATTGGCATAAAGAAAACCCTTAGAAAATAACTTTCCACCACATGGATTCCTTAAGACTTTTAGTATGTTATTTATTACATATTCATGAATCAAAAACAGTTGGAATGGTTTCTGTTGCAATTTTTTAAAGGTCCAGCCCTATTTTCTCACAAAATGCCTGTACTACAAGCAGTCTGAAGATATACAATAAAAAACTGTTCAACACTTTACTGAGCATTCTATACCTTTCCTTTAAATATACAGCAGTTTTAATGTTACACAAGCTAAACTACACAAACCCTAGAGGGCTGCATGTTGACACCATACATATTTTTTTCCAGGTGTATAATGCATATACAGTGGAAGAGCTGCTGAACAGATGAAGATTGAATAAATGATTAGATGACTCACCACAAAAAGGCTCTACATACTACTGGTGTCTATATGCTTTATTTGCTTATAAGAATGTGTACACCAAGGACAGGTTAAACCTTTGTAGGGGAGAGTGGCCTAAGTTGTGCATTTTGGATGTTGTGCCACCCCTTGTTTCTAGAAAACCGTGGAAGAAATTGGAAATGTGACCACATATTTAAGAAGATCCATCCATTTGACTCATCCTGTAAAGAAGGGAGACACAAGGAATAATATATAAGCACATTTAAGCTCAAAAAACTGTGTTTTGCCTTTCAAAGTAAAATTTCCATGTTCAAGGTTTTTTGATTATTGTGTCTGAACAATTATAGACAAGTTTGAAAACATTTGACACATGTTTTAGTGCTTTGGTATGCTACATTTTGAGTCTATACAGTTAGCACGATGTCAGCCCTAAATTGCTGCATCATGCCTATTATCCAAATTTCTGGGATTGAGGTGATTTGTGCCAAAGGGCTAAGGTGAGTTATAAGTAAGTAAATAAATAAAATGTATTTATAAAAGCACATTTATGACAGTTTGCACTGTCCAAAGTGCTGTACATAGTGCATTCAGTAGGTAAACAATGAAGGTAAAATAACAATAACCAAAATAAAAGACGTAAAGCCCATACATCCACATAAACACAGATAGTAGTGCAGAGGTAAGATAGTTAATGGGGAGGAAACACCAGGGTGTACATATGGGTTTTGAGCCTTGATTTAAAGGCAGAAATGTAGGGGGAATCACATTTGTCAGGTGGCAGTTGGTTCCACAAGCACGGAGCAACTAGTGCAAAGTACATTTCTGAGAGTTGTGCCATTGGCATGGCTGTATACGCTGGTCACCAAAAGAAAGTGATTGTCTACAGTAGCTCAGAAGAGAGTGACATCTCAATTCCACTTAACGACACCACTGATGAGAGTTCAGATGGCCAGAAAGATGATGATGGTGACTTTGTCATTGTGAGCTTTGCAAGTAAAACCATTAGATCTGCTAGGCCTTGTTTAAGAAAATTGTCCTTCAATCTTTGTCAACTATTTACTTTATTTACTTTGTCTAATGGATTTGTCTTGCATTACAGTTTATGAGATATATATCAATGGCACAATTCACCCCATGGTATTCTCTCCAACCGCACAACTTACACCACACCGGGGGCAAGTTGTTTTTTCCGAAAGCTATATTTCTTCAACAGTTTATTCCAGATCCAAAGGTTTTATTGTCAGGGATGCACAACACCCTGAAATATATGTACATATTTGAATTGGAGACTTTACTGTCAAGGCCTTACTTTAAAGTCACTTTGAGTGAAAAGTTGCACAACTTAGGCCACTCTCCCCTATGTATCTGATGCTGCCTCTTCAGTTCAACTTTCACAGAAATAGTATTGGTCGTCACAGGTGAGAATACCAACTTCGGTCACCATAGGTACAAACTGGTATTCCAAATCAACCTTGCTCTCCAACATGTTTTGCAACAGTAGGGAATTCTTAAGAAAACATGGGTATGTCCTGTATAAAAACGAATTGAAGCAGACCTAATATCTCTCTCATTACAACCATGTTAGTTTACTATACTGCACAAATTCATTCCGAATTCCCTTTTTCTTTCTTTTTTTGCCATTTGAGGGAAAATGCATTCTTTACAATGAACACTAGGGGTCAGTATTTGACAATGCTAAATGTTAAACTTGGTGGAAATGGAACACAGGTTGACTTGTGTGTAGTGTGCTGTCTTTTGTGCAACTGACTGTGGCTGGAATGTTGCCTGTGAAAGTGAAATGTTTCACATATTCATTACAGTTACACATATTTATACGACATATTACAAATGTGGCATGACAAAAAGAAAAAGGGAAAAAGAAAAGGAAGGTTCAGGCCATCCAGTTCAGCTTTATTGTACAGGATAAAGAGTAAAAAAGAACAATTTCCAAAAAAATAACTCACTTCACCTTCTAATGTCAATAGGCTTACTATCCTCTTCAGCTGAGTATATGTTCACACACAGAACAGTTTGTATACAGCACATGGTTGAAGTGCATTAATGTGGTTGTCTAATTGATGGTGATTTGCAGTAGCCTATTTTGGATTGTGAAATGATAAATTACAGTATTAAATGCATAGTAGGCTATTCAATTAATTGATTGTAATGAACTGACCTTTTGTTCTTATTACTACCATACTGCATGCAAACCTATCAACCAAATTATCACAGATTTTAATGAATGATAGGACCACGGAATAACACATCCAGTCACCAGTGTTATTATCGGAAACACACACACACACACACACACACACACACACACACACACACACACACACACACACACACACACACACAGGTGACCTGCAAAGTGGATGAGGTGACACAAGGAGGACACAAGTTTACAGACGGAGAGAGATACACACCAAGGCCATACATTCCCTAATAATCAATCAGGGAAATTGGCAGCCCCATTGAGCTGCTATAGCCTACACCGGGGTCCTGATTTCACAGCCAGCCTACGTCACCACTGCGTCAGCACTGATGAGCTCAGCGTAACCGGCAGGGAGGGTGGTGAACGAGAGAGAGACGGAGGATACGAGGAAGGAGGGGGGATAGAGAGAGAGAGAACGGGGTGTTGCCGCCTCTGAGACACACTGAGTAACAGCAGCAGCAGGGCGAGAGGACATAGCATCTATCCATCCTTCTCCCCAGGAAAACAAGGCAGGGAAATATACACCCCCCTCGACGAACCAGGAGAGCGAGTACTACGTGGGAACTAGGGAGCTCGGTGTGAAAGCAGACTGACCGTTTCAGCACCTCGGACAGTGACCATGGCTCCAATGGTGGAGGACGGAGCTCAGCTCGGTGAGTCCAAACTCTGGATGGCCACGATCATTTAAAAAAGAAAAAAGAAAAGAAAAGGGTGACAGCCAGGTGTGAATGTGTCAGACTGGTGGCCTCAGAAATGTTCACCTACCAGAGAGTACGCTACCGAGTTTTTGTATTTTTGATTGCACGCAACTCCTCTCAAAAGCAGGCTATACCTGTGATTAGTCGCCAGTTAGATGAAGTTGATTTGTTCCTTTTTTTTAATTTACGTTTTATTTCAGCGTATGGCTTCCTATTTCTTTCTACTTCTTTTTTCCATTATTAAATAGTCTGATAACAGTAGGCTTACGCGCATGTTAGACAGCCTATTCTATGACAAAAATACTCACGTGAAAGTAAAAAGCGTTCTCTAAGGTGATCCCAAACCCTTTACTGTAACACGTTAAAAGAACGTGTTTCAAGTTACCTTCAGACTCCATTTTGTAGTAATAGTGACACATAGTTATCAGGGAAATTAACCAGTAGCCTAGTGCGGCGGTGACGTACCGGTATTTTTATTTTTTTATCATTTAAATAAATGTAATTTATTTATTTTTTGAATATCAACACAATGAATTAAATAACATAATGCGGAATTAAGTAGGTTCTTAATACAGCACAGGTGACGCCCGGGAAGCACCTGTTTAGTTTCCTCTCAGTTCAGCATCTCGCCCACCGCCCTCCCGCTGCCACATCCATCTGGCTGTTGTTGTTGCCTTGAAAGCCAGTCAGCCCAGGATGTTAGGATGAAATATTAATGGACAGAAAAAGGGGGAAAACAATAGGCTATGTACTAGTGCTGTGATTTACTACTGAAATGTGTTATTGCGCACCCGTTATGTCTGTATGGTAGTCCCTTCAGATAAGCGATACACATTTTAAATGGTCGCCACGCAGACAACTAGGACTATCACAGCAAAAGTAGGTGTCAGTAAGAAGATAGGCTACACTGAAAATCAGCATGGGCGTAACACGCTCTAGAATAATGCAATATTAACGACCTGATACACACAAGCCTATATTATCAGAAATGGAAGCAAATAAGTGAAAATGTTATGAAAGTCCTGCATGTCACTTTTAGGGGAAAATAATTGGAAAAATCATATTGTTTATATGTTGTTTGTGTGTTTGTCATCATCAAACAGGCAGTAAGACAGTTTATATGAAAACATTTCTTAATCATCAAAAAAAAATTTCAGTCTGCATTATCCCATGATCCAATACATAACTACAGTTGATTTGTGACCAGCTGACAAAGATTCTAACTGATATCGATGAGTAATTACCCAGACCCCCCCCCCCCCTCTCTATGTCCCTCTCACTCTATGTAAGGGTGTTAACACGAGTGCTATTCTACCCAGCCTCCCTCTTAACTGCAGGATGATCGCCTGTGTTTCCTCCGCTGAGATAGACCTATTAGCATGAGCAAGCAGCATGATTGTCGATTAGTCACAATTCACCACCGCGAAACAAAGGACTGAAGCATTCAGTGGCAAATAACCCTGTACTATGTCTCCATGGTGACGTTTTAGTGATACTATAGGAGACGGAAGTGCCATTGGAAGCAATTAGGTCCCTAAAGTGCCGCTGCTGTTGAAAAGAAAACATGGCTGGGTGTAAGCAAATCTTCCCCTGCTGTAGGAGGCACATAAATGAGCATACCACAGGGCCCATCACACATTACTAGGCTATTATGCCATTCTTGCAGATGGAATATCATAGTGAGCTACTTTGTCCTTACAGTGGCGAGGGACACGATGCCTTAGAACCTGTTCCACTATGTTATATTATCTGGTATTTGTTCTCTGTGTGCACCAGAATGATCCTGATGAATCCCTCTCATAGTCTGGTTGTCTTCCATAATGCAGGTCTGCCTATTATTGACATAATGACCTTATGTCATTTTCCCTGTAGTTCATTACTTTCACCAGCTGTTTCCTGTTGATTAACTGTAGCCATGTTTGGATTATGAACACAGAGTACTGATGGTACTTCATCTGGGTTGAACAGATTGAGTTGTTTTCATCTCCCTCTGAGTCAAGCCTGCAGCCTGCGTCAGTCAGACGCACAAAATGGATTCAGTTGCCTCGGTGAAACAATAAAATATTTCTAAGTTGTGCAAGCTCAACAAATTTCTTATATGTGGTTGTTTGTTGGCGTGTGTATTCAGATCATTTCTAATGAAAGTTATACCCCCTCTCCCTCCATTCTCTCTGTTCTACAGTGGCAGTGCCAGTAGGTGTCACTGTGATGAGTGTCTTTGGCCTTGTCTTCACTGTGTCAGCCTTTGCGTGGATCTGTTGCCAGCGTAAAAACACCAAATCGCAAAAGACACCTCCCTACAAGTTTGTGCACATGCTCAAAGGGGTCGACATCTACCCGGAGAGCCTCAGCGGCAAGAAGAAGTTCGCTGCATCCGCCACCGCTTCAAATAACGACACCAGTAAAACTGACGTTAACGGAAACTGCCAGACTGCGTCGCTAATGAGTACTTCATGTAAACCTGCGTCAAGTCCAAGCGATTCCAGACCGGCTCTGCATCTGGATCTGGAGAAACGGGATCTGAATGGCAACTTCACCACCAAACCCTTTCATCACCACCATCAGAAGGTGCGAAGCTCCCCAGACCTGGAGCTGCCCTCTCCCCATGCAGGGTTCACCCAACCTGGGGTGATGGACCGCCGTGACCTCCCTTCCCCATCCAGCACCCTCTCCAGCCAGCTGCCCACTCCGGCTGTGGAGAAGCCCCAGGGAGAGGAGAGGGAGAGCGGGCTTGGGACACTCAACTTCTCCCTGGATTACCAGCCAGAGAAGAAGGCATTCATCGTCCACATCAAGGTACTGAATCTGTTAGGGCTTGTGCTTAATCGGTTTTTAGAAAGAAATTTGAATAAAAGTTGTCTCACAAAGTCTTGACTGATTGATTGCTTTTACTTTCTGAACCAGGAAGCCCATGGCCTGACCCCAACCGATGAGCAGTCCCTGACCTCGGACCCTTACATCAAGCTGACCCTGCTGCCGGAGAAGAAGCACCGGGTGAAGACCAGAGTCCTGAGGAAGACTCTGGACCCTGCCTTTGACGAGACCTTCAGCTTCTACGGGCTCCCGCTGGCCCGAGTGTCAGAGCTGTCCCTTCACTTCATGGTGCTCAGCTTTGATAGGTTCTCCCGCGATGAGGTCATCGGAGAGACCCTCGTACCATTGTCCGGGATCGACCTATCAGAGGGGCGTATCCTGATGAGCCGAGAGATCATCAAGAGGAATGTCAAGGTAAGGTCGAGAAGAATTTAGATTTTTGAACCTTTGGAATTCATGATTTCTATTTGTCTATTTCATACCAAACTGTTCCAGGAGCACTCAAATTAACAACAAAATCACATTTAATGACAGAAATACTCCAATGACTCATCATTTTCCTCATTATAACACTAGGGCTCAAATCTTTAGTCCCAAAAAGCAACGCAACAGGCGGTTTAGAGAAATGTGGCAAGCTGAACTAAAGTGCTCCCCCCATTACAATATTAATTAGTAGATTGATTAGTATCTAATCATTGTGAAATCCATTTACTTATTGAGGTTTAATTTACGTCTACTTTAATGACATTTCTCTAACTTAACTAAATGCTAATTCATAATCTTTTGTTTCTTGAAACCACACTGGATTGTTTCATCATCACTTTATAGTGTTAATTTAACTCTAATTAGAAAAACTTGCATCTTGTTTTTAAAATGGGTTGTCAATAATGTGTTGCAAATGCATTAAGGCGAGTCACTGTCATTGTATGTAACTCTAGTTAGATAAAAAAAACAGTAGTGCACAGTATCCCTCTGTGGAGACACAGAGACCAAATCTATTGCATTATAATATGGGTTTGAAAGCTGATACTGAGGCCGGGTGTTGTCCTAAATGGACCGCAGTAAGTTTGGATACATGATATTGCTTTGATTTTTAATTTATTTTAATTTATCTTTTTATTTTAGCTTGAATTTATTATTATTCCTATGGAGCCAATTACACGGAATATGTCATTTATGTAATCAAGGTATTTACCTCAAGAATAGATATGATAAGGCGGTATTCTTAAAATACCTGGCTAAGACAATGAATGATTTGAAATATGGTTCATATAAGTTCAATTAAGGTCCTTATATCCAAATGGAATCAGAGAGATAAAACAGCAATGCAGGAGATGGGCAGTTTGAAAGGGAATAGCATAATGGACATGTTTCCCAGTAGTGTATTGAATAGGAGTGATATCCACACCACACCATTATGGGTCTGTGGACTGCTGGTCAATAGACTTCTGCTCCAGACTGGCTGCTTCCTGGCAAATGTGAGGACCACACATGTGTTATAGCTACTTTCTAGTTTTTCCTGTTATGTCAGTGCAGTTGTTAATTTGGATTATGGCAGCAGGTTTGGCTACATTACAGTGAGTGTGAGATGATATTTCTTTCCATATCACTGGCCCATAGTCTAGTATACAGCAGTGCCCTATACATTGGTACCAGATGGTGTTGCTGTAAATGAGAATTTGTCCATTTGCAGATGGAATGTGAGATGATATCAGTGTAATTATAGATGTGTCAGCCAATATTGTACTGTGCAGAGCTCTGGTTAAGGTCAGCAGGAGGATATATCCACGCACACTGGTCCCTTACCAGGAGGACTGTGAGCTATCGGTAATATATTTCAAGATGTCTGATGCGATATGGTACTCCGGAGTATGGCTGGTGAAATGCTGCTGCAGATTCTGAGAAATATAAAAGGTTTATTCCCTCCCAGCAGAGCTCCCATTCGTTTTTGTATCATCAAGAGGAGACTATTTCTTAAATTGTCTCCTCCTGGCTCTTTCTACGCTGACACAAACCATATTTTTTAAATTCCATTCTATATTAAGGACCCAGGAGAGACCAATCCAATAACCCTCTGCAGTAGGGAGAAGTCGGCTGTGTCTGTCTCTGTACACTTTTTTAGCTGCAATTTTTGCCATGTTCTTAGAGAGCTTTAAGAAACTTTATTTAAATAAATGTGCAATCAACCTATTTTGATGGATTGACAACAGTGCTTTAAGAAGAGAATAGCCTATTTACGTTGCTGTGGTTTTGAGTATGACATGCAATGAATTTTGGCTGAATTCTCTCAATATGAGCAACACTGTCCCGTGTGATTAGAAGCAGCCCTAGGCTAACAGGGTGGTGGCCCTCTTTGTCTGACTGGCATAGATTTTGTCTCACTGCTTTGTGCTGGTACAAGTGTGTGATATTGTGTAGTGTGTGTGTGTGTGTGTGTGCGTGCGTGCGTGCGTGCGTGCGTGTGTGTGTGTGTGTGTGTGTGTGTGTGTGTGTGTGTGTGTGTGTGTGTGTGTGTGTGTGTGTGTGTGTGTGTGTGTGTGTGTGTGTGTGTGTGTGTGTGTGTGTGTGTGTGTGTGTGTGTGTGTGTGTGTGTGTGTGTGTGTGTGTGTGTGTGTGTGTGTGTGTGTGTGTGTGTGTGTGTGTGTGCATATGTGAACACGCACCAGAATCAATAAGGCAAGTCGCAGGCAGGCAGGCAGCCAGGCCACCGCCCTGTTTTCACCCGGATAGACGGCAGACACATTAGAATAGAGAGTAGAGTGTAGAATAAATCCACAATGTCCCCAGAGGAATGAACCAACCTGAAGATGGCACAGTCACATCTGTATTTTCATAAACCTAATCGTAGCAGTTGTCTGTGCTGCTTTCTCAGTGCATTGGCAACCATGAGCTCAGATGTTACATCCTGTTGGGTGTGATCACAGCATCCAGGGACCTGGGCATCATACTCTTGACCGTGGACTTGGGTTCTCAGTAACCTGTTCATGCTAATAAAGAGCATGAGGATTATTTATTTGATACATTTTCATGTGATTATCTTGTAAAAATAAATAATTATCTGGTGTTAATACACATCCTAGGCTCTGTAAACGGGCATGCAAATAAAGAGTATGTAAACAAAGGGGCCCGCACCATAGCGAGCAACATGCCGAGCCTAGGCTGTGTATTAACACACATTTCCCCAGTGCACACAGTATGGACAGGTGGTGGACCGTGAGGAGTTATTCACTGATTTCAAGAACAAGTGATTTTGACAACCCAAATTTCTCCAGAATCACTGACTCCACCTTTAACTGCTACTGAACAAACCTCTCCATTTTTGGTTAACTTTACCAAGTATAACATACAGTAGGGTTTTCAAAAGTGTATTAACAACAATATATTAGGACAGAGGTTACGGCCTCTTTAGCAGTGAACAGGGTCAGAAGAAGTGTGCAGGTCACTTTTAAAATTGAGAACTAAACATGTTTTTCTAGTTTAACTGTGTTTGAGTGCCAGTTCATGTCTGCTGAAGAACATGTCTGAAAGTCTCCTTTTCTCTGTCTCTTTCCCCACCTGCCACCTCTCTCTGCGTCCCCTTACTCTTTCACTCTTTCACCCCTACCCTCTACTATCCCCCACCACTCTCACCCATCCTCTCCACCCCTGTCCCTCCACAGAAGTCCTCAGGCCGAGGCGAGTTACTGCTCTCCCTGTGCTACCAGTCCACCACCGACACTCTGACCGTGGTCGTCCTCAAAGCTCGCCACCTGCCCAAGGCTGAAAACAACGGACCCACTGGTATGTGCACCTTTAAGCTCAACCTTTGGAGGGGGCGATCCCTGCTCACACAGGCAAACACAAATGCATGAACTTCCCTCACGCAACCATAAACAGAACATTCTATTTTTGATCTTCCCGCCAGGCTGCCAGTAATAGCCTACTTTAGATGCTGTGAACGTTGTCGTAACGACACCGCCACCATACCAAAGTAATCTGATCAGGATGTGATAGAGAGCACTTAAGTGACAAGCGCGCGTGCAAAAACAGACACACACACTCAAACGCACACACACACACACACACACACACACACACACACACACACACAGACACAC